>NC_038243.2:30887573-31014510 GCF_000004515.6 Glycine max | reverse complement strand
CATGGCCCAGCCATACCGGAGGCTTGACTTAAATGGAAAAACTAAACCACTTGAGATCTCACCTGAATATTCATAATTTTGTTTGCATAGAACAATTGCACAGCTATTACACATTATGTTTATAGAGTATGCAGGAGGAAACAAAAAAATGGGATGAATAGAATTTTATTTCACCATTGGCTGGAGCATGAATCTTATGGCATTTGATAAATTCTCAATATTGGGATGAGATATTGGGATTGGGGCTGGTCCCAATTATATCTCCCCAAAAGAACTGATCTCCAAAGAATGGAACTATGGTTGTTGGACACTACAAGTTATGGTTACATATTAAAGAAAAATTATAACCCAATAAACAGATTTATTTTTTTACAAGCACCAGAATTATGTCATTAAAACTCTAAAGACATTCAAACTAATCCTTGGATTATGTAAAAGAAAAATATCTTAGAAGATATTAGTGAACATTAATTACCCCAGCTTTTAGGCATTCCTCCATAAGGAAAACATTGTCAGAAAGCTCTAACACTGCATAATGGAAAACAAAATGAAAATAAAGCTAATGATAATTACCTAAAATGCACAGAAAATTGATGATAGGTGAGAAAAAATTTGCAGACATGTTTTAGATAAACTAGCTGACATAACATATATAAACATATTCAAGTGGGTAGATGTTAAAGCATATGAAAATAAATTGAAATAGTCTACTTGGCCATTTGCATCTAATATATTTAATAAACTGATTGTTAATTATATATGATGGACACGTCTAAAACAATTAATGTTGGGGAAGTTTAATTTAAATTACAAAATAAAGACTTCAAGAACAATTGTCTTTTCTATGTACATTCACTTCTCCCCCTCTAAAAATGAAAGTTGCTAACCGTGCCAGTTCATGGTTTGACCGTCTTATCTATTTTTCTTTTTAGTAGTATTTAAATATAACCCAATTTTTTTCTGCAAAATAAAGTTAAATAGAAATAGCTAGCTGGCCTATCCATTTACATTCTTTAACTTAAGGCCTCGAAAAAGGATAAAAGAAAAAAAAAATGATTTCCTTGACTTGTCCATTTGCACCACTTATTGGGTATCTAAGTCTGTATCATTATTTTGACTACAATTACAAAATTAACTTCAAACTTGTAAGTAAACTTGAAATCACTAAATTTTTTTTCAAAATTTTAAAAATATTATGCTTGCTTACCTACTTGTTTCCTAACATATGGTGTAGCTCTTCAATCCTGGCCAAGTATCCACATTAGTCTGCAGCTCTTCCCATTTCTTTGCAAGCCTAGATATTTAATTGAAGTTAGTTAGCAACTCAACATCAAAGAAAATAAATAGAAACTCACCTTATATGAATAGTACATAAATAAGGAATAATTAAAAGTTAGTCACAACCAACACCCATCATATCTCTTCTGAAGTTCAACATTTTGAATTATACTATTAAGATATAACGTTGGCTCAAAATGCCTATCTAATCAGCCATATAGTATAAAAGTTTGCAAATCAGAAGCATGAAAAATGCATAGGTAGTCTTTGACAATGAAGATTTTGAACTTTTAACCACATTTCACCTTTTTCTAATTTTGGAATTGATTCAACAAAGTTCTTAGAATTGATTCAGCTAAAGAATATCTTAACTATTAATTCATTTGACTAGATATGTCAAATTTATTAGTGCCAAAAACTGGGAAGCATGCACACATTTCTACTTGGTTACTTAATCTGAAGTCAAATAAGTTTAAGGTAAGAGAAACCAAGGAATGATATATGAAACCATAAGAGCCAAGAATAATGAACTTTTACTAGGTAGCAGGTAATAGTTATACATCATGAATATGCTACTGATATGAGTGATAAAGAATCATAGGGAATAAAAAAGGACTAACCTGCCTTAATAGGGACAGAGCTCCAGCAGCCATGCTTAATGATATAACGCAATAGATAGTTGTATTATATTATTGATTTTAAACATCAATTGAATTTTATAATTATATTATTGATTTTAGGAATTTAGAAGATGAAATGAAATTTTAAGCACCCCTACTATTGGATTTGGAACTTAATCCAGAATCTCAATTTTATCTTTTTGAGTCCCAAAGTCAATAATAAGGATTCAAAAGTAGTTGAAGATGTTGAGAGTCAGAGAGAGAAAAACATCATCCATAAGAAACTCATTAAAGTATGTCATACATTAATTTATTAGAGTGTAATTTTTCACAATAAAGGGAAGGTAGTGTAATATATCCACCTCCAAGACCTAGTGGCAGGGACATAATATACGTTTCTTTTTTAATTATTTAGAATTAGAATAATGAGGGCAGCAAGGATCGAACTTCTAACTAATTAGTTATAGAGGATTTGACACTATATATGAATGGATTTCCCCTAAAGTTCAAGCTGCTAGGTGGAAAGTTCATAAACAACTTTATATCTAACACGAATTATTCAATGTAATTAGATATATTACGTTATATTTCAGGAGTTGTTCTAGTAACTGGTACAAGGCATGAAAGTTAGTTATTTTAGATCATTATTAAACTGGAACATTGGAGATTCTTGTAAGAAAATCAAAGGAGGAAACAAAATAACAACAACAAAAACCTTATTCCACTATGTGAAAAGGAGGAAACTGAATATACTAGACAATTTTGTTGTTAGTTGTTTCCAAATGAGAATTCAGTTTACTATATCTCCTAAATGATCAAATGCTTTAACTGAATAGATATTGGTTAATTGGTATTGTAGAATTAGGAAGAAAGTTGTGTTTAAATTTGATAGAGGACTATCTAAAGAGGAAGAGTTTGGCTTAGGTTGGCTCCACATGGATGGACCAATCACTTCAGCAGGGAGAGCAATAGATTTCAATAAGAGGTTGACAAGAGATTAAATTTTCTCATGGAGGAAAGAGAAGAAGAAGAGAAGCTAATTTATTTCAGCCAACTTTTAGAATACGATTTATTTTTGTTTTTAATTATATTTTGGGCCTATTTTTGAACTTGTAATGGGTTGCTACCTTTTTTATTGTTATCTTTAAGTCTTTTAATTATTATATTAGTTATTGGATCTTGAGCCTAATTTAGGATTATTAGTAGGAGTTATAAATAGATTCCATAAACACTTTATTGGCAGTTTTGATGAAATTTTAATATTAGACACGGTTAAGAAAGTACGTCTCTTGGTTCTTATGTGAAACCTTAGGTTCTTATCAAAGAACTCTATTCTTTGTGGTGAATCATCCTTAACTTATCAATCTTCCAGGATTGTGGCGTTGTTCTTTCCATCTTCTTCTCTAATTCCGCTCTATCCTTTTATTTTCTCCAATTTCAGAGTCCCAACTTGGTTTCCAGTCTGCTGCTAAAATTTGGATCCACAAATCAGGGTTCCATCAATTGGTACCAGAGCTTTGGGTCTTGAGATCAGGTGTTATCTATCCTTTGTGTTTTTTGTTTCATGTGTGTTTCCTCCTTTGTTTGTTTTGTCACTTTTTTGTTTAACTTTATATTATTATTTTATCTTCCTTTGTTTTATTTCTTTGAGTATATCTTTCTTTTCTGAACTATATCTAGTATCAATATCTTTTTCTCTTCTTTTTTTATAAATATAGTATTAAAATTTGTGCAACAAAAAGGAAAGAAATCCAGTTTTTAGATTTGGAGGCAAAAGTCTGTTACGGTCTAGATTTGGATTTTTTCAATCACATATTTGCATTCAAATTTGAATTGTGTGTCAAAATAAATAAAAAAAGTGCAGAGATAAAAAAGGAAGCAAAAAAATGAAAAAAGAACACAAAAAAATAATATATTTAGAGTCTTTCTTGTTTTTACATACTTCTATTTCAAAAAAAAAATTGTGTCTTGTTAGTTATTTACATCTAGCATAGTTCAATTCTTAGACAGTTCTCTTTTTCATTCTGGAGTCTTTTAGTTTATCTTCCTTGGCATTCCTTTTGAGTATTCCTTTCATTATTTTTTGCTTGTCTTTAAAATTCCTTAGTTTTGTCTTAGAGTATTTATTTTCTTGGCTTCTTGAGTTGAGTCTTGATTTGTGACATATTTCACATTGAATACTTCTTGATTTTGAGCTTGAAGGTTCTGGATAAGAGCTGAAAAGAAGCAAGAGTGGTAAAAGGAAAAAATGCATATTATAAAAGAAAAAGCTTTGAAAGAGTGATACACGAGTGAACTTGAGTGAAACACTAAGTTGAGTGGTGAGGTCCTATTCTATTTTTTTACTTGAGCACTAACTTTTCTTGTAGGTATGACTTCTACAAGTGGAGATGCTACTCCACTATTTCCAAAAACTACAAGGCTCATGACGGAGATGATTAAACTTGGTGATCATATGAGAAGAATGAGTTATGACAATGAAGAAAGGATGGAGAGAATGAGAAAGGAGAATGAGGAGAGTTTGGGAAGAATACACATGAGTAGTGAAGCTTAAAGTGTGAGGATTGACAATATAGAGCGAAGAAGAGTGGTAAGATCATCTAATTCTTCTCGTGGAGAAGATGAGGGGTATGAAGAGGATGGAGGAGGATGGAGGAATGCAAGTTATAGGGAGAGAAGAAATCATAGAAGATATGGAGGTAGACAAAGAGAGGAAGGGATTAAGAAAGTGAAGGTGAAAATCCCTACTTTTAAAGGGACTTGTGATCCGAAAGTCCATCTTGAGTGGGAGATGAAGGTTAAGCAAGTCTTTGCTTGCTACAACTACAATGAAGAAAAAAAGATCAAATTTGCCTCCATGGAGTTTGAGGGATATGCCTTAGTGTGGTGGAATCAAGTGAAGAGTGATGTTGAGAGGATGAGAAGACCTTTGATTAATACTTGGCAAGACATGAAGAGAGTTTTGAGAGAGAGATTTGTGCCGTCCTATTATGGGAGAGACCTTCACAACAAGCTCCAAAGACTAATTCAAGGAAATAGGAGTGGGAATGAGTATTACAAAGAGATGGAGATTTCCTTGATTAGGGCTCAAATTAAGGAGTCTTAAGAGGCTACCATGGCAAGGTTTTTGCATGGTCTTAATAGGGAGATCTAAGACATTGTAGAGTTGCACCACTATGCCTCTTTGGAGGATCCCATTCATCAAGCTATCAAGGTTGAACATCAATTAATGAGGAAGCAAACATACAAGAAGTCCCCCTATGGCTCTTCAACTTGGAAAGATAAGGAGACATTTAAGAAGGAGAGAGGATCTTCATTCAAATTTCATGAGAAAGGTGCTTCCCTTGGTAAAAAAAAAACTCTAACCCTACTTCCACTTCTTTAAAGGTGAGTTCTATTAAATGTTTTAAGTGTTTGGGAAAGGGTCATATTGCCTCCCAATGTCCTAACAAAAGGACTATGGTTGTGCTAGGTAATGGGGATATCACTAGTGCATCTTCTTCTAGCTTTTCTAGTTCTTCTAGTGAGAGTGAAAGTGAATGTGATGTACAACCCCTAGAAGGTGATCTTTTGATTGTTAGGAGGTTAATAGGGAGTGTGTGTAAGGATAGAGATGAAACTCAAAAGGAGAATATTTTTTATACTAGGTGCATGGTCATGGGGAAAATATGCTCTCTGATTATTAATGGGGGTAGTTGCACTAATGTAGCTAGCCAAAGATTGATTGAAAAGATTGCTTTGAAAACTTCCCCTCACCCTAGGCCTTACAAACTATAATGGTTGAGCAAGAATGCGGAACTAGTTGTAGATAGACAAGTTTTGATATGCTTCTCCATTGGAAAAATATGTTGATGAAGTACTGTTTGATGTAGTCCATATGGAGGCTAGCCATCTCTTACTTGGAAGGCCTTGACAGTATGATAGGGATGTTGTCCATAATGGTGTCACATACAAATTTCCATTTGTACATAAAGGGCAAAAGGTTACCCTTAAACCTTTGTCTCCAAGTGAGGTTTGTGAGGATCAAATAAAAATAAGAGTGAAAAGAGAACAAGAGAAAAACAAAATTGATGAAAAGAGAAAAACATGAAAGGAGAGAAAAAAAAGAAAAGAGTGGAGAGAAAAGAAAGAGTTAAATTGTATAAAAAAATGAAAATCAAGAAGAGAGAAAAATACAGAGCTTGTTTATGAGAGAAAAAGAGGTGAAAAGAGTGATGCTAGTTAGGCAAACTATGTATTTACTAATCCCTTATGATTACTGTTTGCCTTCTATTGCTAGTTCTTTGCCTATAGGTGTGGAAGAATTATTGAAGGAGTTTGGGGATGTCTTCTTGATGTGCCATTATTTTCTCCTATTTCTTAACCCTTTTTGCACCATTTTAAATACTGATTAGTCTTAATTGTCAAATTTATTAGGCAGTTTTATTATTTAGGCCCATTAAGCTAATTTGATGTTTTTAATCTAATTTCAGGAATTAATGAAACATTGGGCTTGAATCTAGAATTGGGCTTGGGCTTGAGTCCAACATTGGGCTTGGACTTGAAGAGGGCAGACTAATTTATTCTACAAAATTAGATCTTATCTTATCTTATCTTATCTAGATATTATTTAGATTTGATCTCATCTAGATATTATTTCATCTAGATCTTATCTCATCTTATCTTATCTAGATTTGATTTGATTTTACTTATGGGCTTAGATTTAAAACAAATTTGTAAGCTTTTGGGCTGAAAAAACTATATAACAACACCAAGGTTCTAGTTTAGCTCTCTCTCTCTCTCTCCTCTCTCTCTTCTATTTTTCGTTTTTAGTTTTAGTCTCTCTTCTCTTTCTATTTTATTTTCGTTTTTTTACAATTCCAGTTCAGACTTTTAGTTTTATCAATAAAATTTCGTTCTCTATTTGATTAATGGAAGGCTAAGTCTGCAGCGTTGTTTTCTCTTGAGGATCAAGCACAGTTCTCTTTGAGGTTCTATTATTACTGTTAAATTCTGTTCAGTTTTTCCTCTTCACTAATTACTCTGAATTTGTTGCTATTAATTCATGCATGCTTAGTGCTTGATTAATTGTCTCTACGCTTAATTTACGTTCATGCTTAATGATCGTTTATGAGTAATTGGTGTGTGTAATGCTTAATCACATAATGAATGCTTTATGTTAAATTTCGCTTAGCAATTTAATTTAGGGTTGGATTAAGTGGTTGAATTGATAAAGGATAAATTCTAGCAACCTAGGATAAGAGACTTGCTTGTGAATCAAGGGGAAGCAATGCATTTTAATTATGATAATTTCTAATTCAATTTTACTCGCTGTTTAATTTACAAAAGCAAACAATCCCCCCCCCCCCCAATTTGTTACTATTTCCTACTATCTGTTATGAACATTTGGTGTATCATTGCTCGTTGGGAAATGACCTAGGATCACTTCCTAGTTACTACATTTTAATATTAATTTGATTCGGGTACGGCCTCGATCAAATTTGGCGCCGTTGCCGGGGAGCAGTGTCCAAAGGTTCATAATAGCTAGTGTCGTGTTAGTGTTTAATTCTTTCGTGTTTGATGTTTAATTGTTAGTGTTGTGTTAGTGTGTGTGTTAGTGTTGTTTAGTGTCTTGGTATTTTGTTTAGTGTGTGTTTTGTTTTAGTTTTTATGTTAAGCGCTTCTCCTGTTTCAGTTTTGGGTGTTTTGCCGTGAATAGTATTTTGCGACGAATTTAGCGACCACTTTTGCTTGCGGCAAAACAGAGTAGTAGTGGAAATCATGTAGCGATGGATTTTAGCGACCACCCTTGCTGAATTATTTGAGAGTTTTTGTTTTAGTAGCTAGAGTTGTTATTTTTGGCTGAATTTTTTTGTGGTAACTTCTTTTAATCTATATTTTGTGGAAAAAATAGCTAGAGCCTTTAGTTTGGTAAGATTTGATAGTTCCAAAAAAGTAGCAAATTTGATTTTTGTCAAAACTACAAACGCCCATAACTTTTGCTCCGGTTATCAGAATCGCAATTATTATATATGTATTTAGGGTAGAAAAAAATTTCCTACGCTAGGGCAGCCTGCCATAGGCTGGCTGAGGTCTCCATCTTCCAAAAAAGTGATTCTATCAATTTTTATTTTTATTTTTCAAGTATTATTCTCTTATTTTTCTTAACTTATCATTTTTAGCTTATATAGTTAGACTTCAAATTGTCATTTGAAATATTTTGTGCTATCTTCTCATCATTTCATAAGGTTGCTCACAAAATTTCAAGTCATTTGGACATCATTTGATGGTAGCTGTAGTTCAAACCTACATTGTTACTTGCATAAGAAGGCAACTAATTGTGCATGCTGAATTTAGTGTATGACTAGAGGAAATCCATCTGACTTACAACCCTTTGATCCTGAGATAGATAGGAAATTTCATAGATTAGTTTGACATCATTTAGTACCTTTTGAGCATCCTAAGCATTTTGTTATTGGTGATTTTGAGCATTATAATTTTGAACATTATGAGAATATGGCACAACCTCCACCCCGTGAGAGGATTCTAAGGGAAATGGCTGCACCTGATTTCACCTACGAAAGCTTGTGCATCCAATACCCTGATGAGGATGTTCCATATGTTCTTAAAACTGGACTGATCCATTTGCTTCCAAAGTTTCATGGCCTTGCAGGTGAAGACCCACACAAGCATATGAAAGAATTCCATATTGTTTGCTCCACCATGAAACCACCAGATGTCCAGGAGGATCACATATTTCTGAAGGACTTTCCTCATTCTTTAGAGGGAGTGGCAAAGGACTGGCTATATTACCTTGCTCCAAGGTCCATCACGAGCTGGGATGACCTCAAGAGAGTATTCTTAGAAAAAATTTTCCCTGCTTCCAAGACCACGACCATTAGAAAGGATATTTCAGGTATTAGACAGCTCAGTGGAGAGAGCCTATATGAATACTGGGAGAGATTTAAAAAATTATGTGCCAGTTGCCCTCACCACCAGATTTCAGAGCAGCTTCTTCTCCAATATTTTTATGAAGGACTCAACAACATGGAGAGAAGTATGATAGATGCTGCCAGTGGTGGAGCCCTTAGAGACATGACCCCTGCTGAAGCCAGAAATTTAATTGAGAAAATGGCTTCCAACTCCCAGCAATTCAGTGCCAGAAATGATGCTATTATCATTAGAGGAGTGCATGAAGTAGCCACGAATTCATCTTCATCAGGTGAGACTAAGAAGCTTGAAGGTAAACTAGATGCCTTGGTTAACCTGGTAACCCAATTGGCCATGAATAAAAAATCTGCACCTGTTGCCAGACTCTGTGGTTTATGCTCTTCTGCCGACCACCACACAGACCTTTGCCCTTCTATGCAACAATCTGAAGCAATTGAACAGCCTGAAGCTTATGCTGCAAACATCTACAACAGACCTCCTCAACCTCAACAGCAAAATCAGCCACAATAGAATAATTATGACCTCTCCAGCAACAGGTACAATCCCGGATGGAGGAATCATCCCAACCTTAGATGGTCAAATCCTTCACAACAGCAGCAACAACAACAACAACAGACTTATTTTTAAAATGCTGCTGGCCCAAGCAGACCATACGTTCCTCCACCAATCCAGCAGCAACAACAACAACAGCCCCAGAAATAGCAAACAGTTGAGGCCCCTCCGCAACCTTCCCTTGAAGAACTTGTGAGGAAAATGACTATGCAAAACATGGAGTTTCAACAAGAGACCAGAGCCTCCATTCAGAGCTTAACTAATCAGATGGGACAGTTGGCTACACAGTTAAATCAACATCAGTCCCATAATTCTGATAGATTACCTTCTCAATCTGTCCAGAATCCCAAAAATGTGAGTGCCATTACATTGAGGTCAGGAAAGCAGTGTCAAGGACCTCAACCAGTAGCATCTTCCTCATCCGCCAATGAACTTGCCAAACCTCACTCCACTCCAGAAAAAGATGATGACAAAAATTTAAAGAGTAAGTTACCTAACAATTTCTATGCAGGTGAATCTAAAGAGAAGCAGCATATCCCTCTTCCATTCCCTCCAAGAGCAATTTCCAACAAAAATATGGAAGAGGCAGAGAAGGAGATCTTGGAAACATTTAGGAAAGTAGAGGTAAACATACCTCTGCTGGATGCAATAAAGCAAATTCCAAGATATGCTAAATTCTTGAAGGAGTTGTGCACTAATAAGCGGAAGCTTAAAGGAAGTGAAAGAATTAGTATGGGCAGGAATGTCTCCGCATTGATTGGTAAATCTGTTCCCCAAATCCCTGAAAAATGTAAAGATCCAGGTACATTTAGCATACCTTGTATTATAGGGAACAATAAGTTTGATAATGCCATGCTAGATTTAGGAGCTTCTGCTAGTGTTATGCCTCTGTCTATTTTTAATTCTCTATCTCTAGGTCCTTTGCAGTCAACTGATGTGGTAATTCATTTAGCTAATAGAAGTGTTGCCTATCCTGCTGGTTTCATAGAGGATGTCTTAGTTAGAGTTGGTGAGCTGATTTTCCCTGTTGATTTTTATATTTTAAATATGGAGGAGGGATTTTCTAAAGGATTAGTTCCCATCATTCTAGGCAAACCTTTTATGAAAACTTCTAGAACTAAGATAGATGTATATGCAGGCACACTATCTATGGAGTTGTGTGATATAACTGTTCATTTTAATATTCTTGATGCTATGAAACACCCATCTAAAGATCTTTCTGTATATCGTGTTGAAATAATTGACCATATTTTTTATGAATACATGACTGATCTTCATTCTAATCTGCATGCCTGTCACTCTTCATGCATTGAATCTGAATTTGTACTTGATCATATGTCTGAATTTGATGCTGAGAGTGAATCTGAATTTGATATTGATTACATGTTTGCTGATGTTTTACCTCTTGAGATTGATTTTCTAGAGTCAGATAGAACTAACCATGTTTCAGGAAGTACACATACCTCTGACTTTCTTTATGAGGTACAGGTTGTGAAACCATCTCTTTCTACCACTATCCAGCCATCCACACCAGAATTGAAGCCTCTGCCATCAAATTTAAAATATGCTTACTTGGATGATAGCAAAAGTTTTCCAGTAATTATATCTGCCTCCCTTGTTGATGAGCAAGAGGAGAAGCTGTTATCAGTTCTTAAGAAGTATAAGAAGGCTATAGGCTGGACCCTGGCGGACATTCCTGGTATTAGGCCATCCACATGTATGCATCGAATAAATTTAGAAGATGGGGCTAAACCAGTAAGACAGCCACAGAGAAGACTCAACCCGATGATTCTTAATGTAGTGAAGAAGTAGGTAACCAAGCTTTTGCAAGCTTGAATCATTTATCCTATCTCCGATAGCCAATGGGTGAGTCCCGTCCAGGTAGTTCCAAAGAAAACCGGCCTCACCGTGATAAAAAATGAGAAGGAAGAGCTGATTCCTACTCGGGTGCAGAACAGTTGGAGAGTATGCATTGACTATAGGAGGCTGAACCAGGTTACCAAAAAGGACCATTTTCCACTGCCATTCATTGACCAGATGCTTAAACGCCTAGCAGGTAAATCTCACTACTGTTTCCTTGATGGTTTTTCTGGTTATATGCAAATCACTATTGCTCCTGAGGATCAGGAAAAGACCACATTCACTTGCCCCTTCGGCACTTTTGCCTATAGGAGGATGCCTTTCGGCCTGTGCAATGCCCCCGGTACCTTCTAGCGGTGCATGATTAGTATTTTTAGTGATTTTTTAGAAAATTGCATAGAGGTGTTTATGGATGATTTCACTATATATGGATCCTCTTTTGATGTTTGTTTAGATAGTCTGGAAAAGGTTTTGAATAGATGCACTGAAACTAACCTTGTTCTAAATTTTTAAAAATGTCATTTTATGGTTGAGCAAGGTATAGTTTTAGGCCACATTATTTCGAATAATGGCATTGAAGTAGATCCTGCAAAAATTTATGTTATTTCACAATTGTCTTACCCTTCTTGCGTGCGAGAGGTGTGATCTTTTCTTGGTCATGCATGATTCTACAGGCGCTTTATAAGAGATTTTAGCAAAGTAGCCCTTCCACTATCCAACTTGTTGCAAAAGGAGGTGGAGTTTGACTATAATGATAAATGCAAAGAGGCTTTTGATTGCCTCAAAAGAGCACTGACTACCACCCTCATCATCCAGGCACCCGACTAGACAACCCTTTTTGAGCTTATGTGTGATGCATCAAATTATGCATTGTGGCCTGCCCTTGCTCAGAAAATTGATAAATTGCCTAGGGTGATATATTATGCTTCTAGGACTTTAGATGCCGCCCAAGCGAATTATACTACTACTGAGAAAGAGCTACTAGCCATAGTTTTTGCTCTTGAAAAATTTCGTTCTTATTTGCTTGGTACTCGCATTATTGTTTATACTGACCATGCATCTTTAAAGTACTTGTTGCAGAAGGCTGATTCAAAGCCTAGGTTGATCCGATGGATGCTCTGGCTCCAAGAGTTTGACTTGGTGATCCGTGATAGGAGTGGAGCACAAAATTTAGTTGCTGATCATTTGAGTCGGATCAAACATGTGTCTGATGAGGACTCACCCATTCGGGATTGTTTCCTGGATGATCATTTATATATATTGTATAGTATTTCTGATTCTTTTTCTACTCCCTGGTTTGCTAACATTGTCAATTATTTAGTTGCTTCTGTTTTTCCTCCCTTAGCATCTAAGGCCCAAAAAGATAAAATTAAAAGTGATGCTAAGCATTTTATTTGGGATGACCCCTACTTGTGGAAATTGTGCAGTGATCAGGTCATTAGATGATGCATTCCAGATCATGAGACTGACTCAGTCCTGTAGTTCTGTCATTCTTCCGCATTGGGAGGTCATCTGGGTGTTCAAAGGACAGCTCGTAGGGTGCTTGACTGTGGCTTGTACTAGCCCACCATCTTTAAAGATGCGTGGAAGATTTGTAGCACTTGTGAGCAGTGTCAGAGAGTAAGAAGTGCACTTACATGGCGACAATAAATGCCTCAGCAACCTATGCTATTTTGTGAGGTGTTTGATGTCTGGGGTATAGATTTCATGGGCCCTTTTCCTGTATCTTTTGGTTATGTTTACATTCTCCTTACAGTTGATTATGTTTCAAAATGGGTGGAAGCCAAGCCCAATAGAACTAATGATGCTAAGGTTGTTGTAGATTTTGTCAGATCTAATCTGTTTTGAAGGTTTGGAGTACCTAAAGCAATCGTTAGTGATCAAGGAACCCATTTTTGCAACAAATCAATGCATGCCTTGCTTAAAAAGTATGGGGTTGTCCACAGGGTATCCACACCAAACCACCCCCAAACCAATGGGCAGGCAAAAATTTCTTACAGGGAGATCAAGAGAATTTTAGAGAAGATTATGCAACCAAGTAGGAAGGATTGGAGCACTAGGCTAGATGATGCTCTTTGGGAACATAGGACTGCCTACAAAGCACCCATAGGAATGTCTCCTTATCGGGTTGTCTTTGGAAAGGCATGTCATCTTCCAGTGGAGATTGAGCATAAAACATACTGGGCAGTGAAGACCTGCAACTTCTCTATGGATCAAGCTGGTGAGGAAAGAAAGTTGCAACTGTGTGAGTTAGATGAGATCTGCCTAGAAGCCTACGAGAATGCCAAGTTGTATAAAGAAAAGACCAAGAAGTTCCATGATAGCATGATAATTAAGAAGGACTTCATGGTTGGGCAAAAAGTGTTATTGTATAATTCTAAGCTTGGACTCATGAGTGGTAAGTTGAGGTCTAAGTGAATTGGTCCTTTTGTTGTTACTAATGTTTTTCCTTATGGTATAGTTGAGATCAAAAGCGACTCCACAAACAAGAGCTTCAAGGTCAATGGACACCAACTTAAGCCATTCCTCACAAACCCTTCTTTAGTGGACGTAGTGGTGGAAGAGACTTCCTTACTCCACCCTACACTTCCTCTACCATGGCTTAGGGAGTTTTTCTTTCTTATCTCCTTCTTTACTTTTATTACATTTGTCTGATTCTATTTGATGGTTTAATTGCTTTTAATCTTTTAATTGTGCCACATTGAGGACAATGTGTTGTTTAAGTATGGGGGGGGAGTGTGTTCTTTGGTTTTGGTTTTGTTAGTCGTGTTAAATTAGTTTAATTTTGTTAGTTTTGTTGTGTTCTAGTTTAATTTTGTTAGTTTTGCTGTGTTAAATTTGCATGTTTGTCTTTGAATTATAGGATATGTTCAAGTAATGGGTAATTGTTCTGAAAATAAAAGTCTCTTGACATTTTGTGACTTGAAATCCTTGTTTTTCCTTTACATGTCATGATAGTTTTGAAAGCTCAATTTGAAAGTTATAAGTTTACCTTTGTGAGAATTCGAGCCATCCATCATCATAATCTTTTGGTGTGTTTTGCCCCATTGATTGCTTGAACAATAGCCTTGGCTTGATTCTTGTTGATGCTTCCTAATTCACATGCATATTTGGAAATGATTTAGGCAATTCCGTTCTTATAAGCTTCTAGCCAAATGGTCTTACCTTGAATTAATTCCTTTGATAGCCCCTTTGAGCCTATTTTCCCTTTTATTTGTTTTGAAGCTCATTACAAGCCTTAAGTGAAAAACCATGATATCACATTGCCCTTAAGGAATTTTGGAGCTTTGGAATTGTTTTGGGAATAAGCTGGGAATAAGTGTGGGGGGGTATGTTTCATTGGAAGATATGATTTTTGGCCATGCTTAATGTTTTATTTTGGCCATGCTTGATGTATATATATATTGCCTAGTTCTTTCTTTAATCTTCAATTTCGTACTGTTCAATAAAAAAATGAAAAATGAAAAAATAAAAAAAAATTCAGTTGTTGCAAATTCTGCAATTTCGTACTCTTCAAAAAAGAAGAAGAAGAAGAAGAAGAAGAAGAAGAAGAAGAAGAAGAAAAGAAGTGAAGTTGAATAAATAAGGTCTTGATATGAGAACTTGATTTGGGAGCCTTGGTTGATTTTTTTGATATTAGAGGGTTTGGGTTTACTACTTGTGCTTAATTTCCACTTATTCCCCATTGCTCCTCTATTCCTTTGGGATTTAGCTACTTATTCCATATTTTTCTTCCCTACCTTGTCCTTGGCCCCATTACAACCTTTAAAGGCCTTTTGATCCTCATATGCATGTGTTGTCAAGTCGTTTGTCAATTTTAGAATTTTGCCAAGTCTATGTGGTGTTTGTTTTCATGGGTGCTTTGAGAGTAAACAGTAGCCTAGACACTTGAGAGATAGAGTGTATATCTTGTGAGGCTTAATCATTTTTCATTATTGAGCTGATTAACTATTTTGCCATGATTGGGTTGCTTGGATGATTTTCACGAATGTCTTGACTCTTTGGATCTCTTCATGTTAGATGTTACCCATTCTTTTCTTTCCTTGATGTTCATTGAGAAATATGTAAATGTTTTTGTTTGTCTCTCTTTGATATCCTTGGATTTTGTTCTTTATTTCATTTTGCCCAGGAGTGAAAAAGGCTAAGTATGGGGCGTTTTGATGTGCCATTATTTTCTCCTATTTCTTAACCCTTTTTGCACCATTTTAAATACTGATTAGTCTTAATTGTCAAATTTATTAGGCAGTTTTATTATTTGGGCCCATTCAGCTAATTTGATGTTTTTAATCTAATTTCAGGAATTAATGAAGCATTGGGCTTGAATCTAGAATTGGGCTTGGGCTTGAGTCCAGCATTGGGCTTGGACTTGAAGAGGGCAGACTAATTTATTCTATAAAATTAGATCTTATCTTATCTAGATATTATTTAGATTTGATCTCATCTAGATATTATTTCATCTAGATCTTATCTTATCTTATCTTATCTAGATTTGATTTGATTTTACTTATGGGCTTGGATTTAAAACATATTTGTAAGCTTTGGGGCTGAAAAAACTATATAACAGCACCAAGGTTCTAGTTTAGCTCTCTCTCTCTCCTCTCTCTCCTCTATTTTTCGTTTTTAGTTTTAGTCTCTCTTCTCTTTCTTTTTTATTTTCATTTTTTTACAATTCCAGTTCAGACTTTTAGTTTTATCAATAAAATTTCGTTCTCTATTTGATTAATGGAAGGCTAAGTCCGCAGCGTTGTTTTCTCTTGAGGATCAAGCACAGCTCTCTTTGAGGTTCTATTATTACTGTTAAATTCTGTTCAATTTTTCCTCTTCACTAATTACTCTGAATTTGTTGCTATTATTTCATGCATGCTTAGTACTTGATTAATTGTCTCTGCGCTTAATTTACGTTCATGCTTAATGATCGTTTATGAGTAATTGGTGTGTGTGATGCTTAATCACATAATGAATGCTTTATGTTAAATTTCGCTTAGTAATTTAATTTAGGGTTTGATTAAGTGATTGAATTGATAAAGGATAAATTCTCGTAACCTAGGATAAGAGACTTGCTTGTGAATCAAGGGGAAGCAACGTATTTTAATTATGATAATTTCTAATTCAATTTTACTCGCTGTTTAATTTACAAAAGCAAACAACCCCCTCCCCCCAATTTGTTACTATTTCCTACTATCTGTTATGAACATTTGGTGTATCATTGCTCATTGGGAAATGACCTAGGATCACTTCCTAGTTACTACATTTTAATATTAATTTGATTCGGGTACGGTCTCGATCACTTCCCCAAAGACACCCCTCATGGGTTACCTCCTTTGAGAGGGATAGAGCACCAAATTTATCTCATTTTAGGAGCTTCCTTACCAAATAAGGCAACATATAGAAAAATATGGAAGAGAGAAAAGAGATCCAAAGGCAAGTGGAGAGCTTGATAGGAAAAGGATGGGTGAGAGAAATCTTGAGCCTATGTGCTATGTTTGTCATTCTGGTAAATCAAAATATATTTCAACTTCTAAAGTATGTGATAGGTAAGAATTTGAAATCTTGGGAGGAATGCCTACCCCATGCTGAATTTCCTTATAATAGGATAGTAAACTCTCCTACTTATTCTCTTTTTGAGGTAGTTTACGGTTCTAGTCTATTGTCACCTCTTAATTTGTTACCTTTGCCTAAAAATTTTGCTACGATGAATATGGATTGGTTTCTAAAGCCAATTTTGTTAAGAGTTTGCATGAGAAGGGGAAAACACAAATTGAGAAAAAGATTGAACAATATGATAGATATTCCAATAAGGGGAGAAAGAAAATAGTTATCAAACCGGGTGATTGGGTTTGGACTCACTTGAGGAAGAATACATTTACTTCCAAAAGGAAATCTAAACTTCAAGAAAATGGAGATGGTCCTTTCCAAGTTTTAAAGCGCATCAACTATAATGCATATAAAATTGCTTTACCACTAGACTATGGTGTGAGCAACACTTTTAATGTTACTGACTTGACTCTTTATGATGTAGGTACCTTTGACATCAATTCAAGGGTGAATTCTTCCTAAGAAGGAGGGTATGATAGAGGACTATCCAAGGAGGAAGAGTTTGACTTAGGTTGGGTCAACATGGATGAACCAATAACTTGAGCAGGGAGTAAGAGATTTCAAGAAGAGGTTGGCAAGAGACTAAATTTTCTTATGGAGGAAAGAGAAGAAGAAGAGAAGCTCATTTATTTTAGCCAACTTTTACAATAAGATTTATTTTTATTTTTAATTATATTTTTGGGCCTATTTTTGGACTTGTAATGGGCTGTTACCTTTTTTATTGTTATCTGTAAGTTTTATTGTTATCTTTTAGTCTTTTAATTATTAGATTAGATATTGGACCTTGGGTCTAATTTAGAATTATTAGTAGGAGTTATAAATAGACTCCTTAAACACTTTGTTGACAGTTTTGATGAAATTTTCATATTAGCCACGGTTAAGAAAGTGTGTCTCTTGGTTCTTGTGTGAAACCTTAGGTTCTTATCAAATAATTCTATTCTTTGTGGCAAATCATCCTTAACTTATCAATCTTCTAAGATTGTGGCATTGTTCTTTTCATCTTCTTCTCTAATTCCGCTTTATCCTTTTATTTTCCCCAATTTTATAAAGTCTCAACTTGATTTTCCAATCTGTTGATGCTAAAATTTGGATCCGCAAATCAGGGTTCCATCAAAATTCCTTGATTGAATATGAATTACAAGGCAGAAATAAATAATGAAAACTGTACACTAATATAGGAAACTAAAATGCAAAGGAATGAAGCCATTTCCCTAGTCTAAAAAAATTTAAAAACAAAAGGAATTTTATATAGAAATAATCCCTTTAAGGAAGGTAAATAAAAAAAATTGCACTTGGTCCAAATCCAACTTATAGAACCTAGGGAAACAAAATCTGCCAAATGCCAATTACAATATATTCTTATTCTCTAAAACAATATCAAACATATATATACAGAACTCAAAAATACTAAACATTTTGTAAAGTGACATCAAGCTTAAGACAACATACGAATCATGTAAATTTTGTCAGCATGCAAGAAAATAACTTCATTTGAAAAACAAGAAAATTTTCAAACCAAAATATTTTTTCCATTTGATGAAGAACATATCATCTTCAACATGTTGGTTTCCAAGTTCCATATGAGGATCAACATTAAAGAGCTTTCTGCCAACACTTCCAAAGCTGGCAAGGACCTACTTAAAGTGAGATAACATCCACCAAAACTTATCAAAACAGAGGGGAATGGGGAGTATAGCTAAGTAGACCATGACATCTCAAAAAACTAAATCAGCTTTTTTCTTTCTTTCAAGTATTGCTATTTTCCTAGTGCTTTTTTTTTCAAAACTATATACATATCACAAGGAAACATATTTATGTCTACTCCTTCATCCTACCAAAAGGAATACATGATAATTAAACATTTTCCTCCTTTTATAAATTCACGGGCCACTACATTTTCCTTCTTCATGTTTAATTGTTCCCTAATAAATCCCCAAGCTAGATGCAAATATAGATTATAGTGTCCACATATACAAGCCCAAGCACAAAAGAAACTTCAAAGCTAAAAAAGCAAGCTCACCCAAATTATTCCTTTTACCTATTTCTTAAATCTCATTCCCAATCTCTCTGTTTTGAGTGCCTCCACCAAATTTCTCATCCAATTCATCCTCAAACTCTAAATTTCTTTGTAAAGCCTGCAAGTAATTAACATATGAAACATTGAAAAACACAAAATCTAAGTATTTTCATCCTAAATACAAGATTGACAACTTATGCACAATTACCATTTATTAAATAGCTTAAAGAAAACTCTTAACTATTAGTATTAGTTATTTACTTTGTGATCATCAGAGAGTGGGACGACTACTTTGTTGTGGCAAAGCACGGCGCGCGAGTCATTACAATTTGCAAACCTTTTCCTCATTGATTTCCATTCCTAATTCTCCTTCGCTTTGTGAACCTCTTCCTTCACTATCTCGTGTAACCTCTCCTTGCACCCTATTGCAAATAAAATTATAAAAACGAACAAGTATTTTTAAATTTATAATTTAGCATTTCCATGTGAGCAACCATGGCTGTCGAAAACAGCGAAGAGATGAAACCCTAATTTTTTTTATCATGAGATAAATTTTCTTAGCAAAATGACGGACAGACAGAAACGGTGTCTTCCATGTCCCTTCTGCTTCCACAAACGGACATTACCCCATACCTCGAAACTCCTCGACAATTGATGGACTTTTGGACTCCAACGCTGGACTCTTTGAAGAATAATTTGGAACAACCTTAACTACCTTCAATTTGGAACGATGAGCCATGTTATTGCACTCCCTTGTTGGAGAAGTGCGACTATTCAGCTTCTGGCTGTTTTCCAATGATAGGACTGACATGTGCAAAAGGGACGGGAGGTGGGTTTGATGGGAGAAGAAGTCTCACATCAGGTTGAGGAATAAATGGTTTATAAGGAGAAGGATGAGCGTTAGGTTTGAGGAGACTAATTTCAAAGACCGTTTTCAAGAAAACTATCTTTGAACACTCACTTTAAGATGGTTTTTATTAAATCGTTGTCGTACATCTATTATTTACAAAATTGCCACCACCTGACATTCTAAGACGGTTTAAAATGTCAATCATAAAAAACTATTTTTTTAGTAGTGGAAATGTATAACATTAAATAAATCATGAAATATATTACTTATAAAAAAATGTTTATACTAGTACATGAAACCCTCAGTTACTCACTTAGTCCTTGCATTTGGTACAACTTCTCCACGCTTACCATGCTTGCAATCTTCTCAGAAAATTATTTTTGCATTGTTGCCTACATCATTACAAAAATTAAATAATTACTTAGAAAATTAACAGAAAAGTTCATTGTGTGTTCTAAAAGAAATACACAAAATTACTTGAAGCAAATATGAAACCCCCTGAATATCAAACAAAAAAAGACCTTTAAGAATTGGCTAGACATTGTTGTTGTTTTTCTAAAACAAATTATCCTCTAAATGTATTATATAGAATTATAAGGGAGGCTACAAAACCATTACCCCAAATCCATTCAGTACATACGTAAGGAGTAAGGACCATGCAGAGATGAACAAAGAGATCACACTACTGGAAAAAAGAAGGTCTTCTATGATGCTGGTTTTACGACGGTTTTCCAAAAACCGATGTCGTAAGTTAAATGGTGACATTTTTGTAAATAATTGTAACTTTTTAAAGATGTTTTTCTCAAAAAAATCTTTGAAAATACTTTACGACATCGGTCCTTCGAGAACCGATGTTGAAAACAAGATTTTAAAGACGGTTTTTAAAAACTGTCTTCGAAAAGATGTGTTTTTGCATCTCTCACGCTAGCGTGACATGTTTTAATTATATCATTCTATCTCATCGGGATTCATACCAACACACCAATCCTTTTCTCCCTTTCTCTATTTTTTCTCATTGAGTCTATGGAGTTCAAAATAGTATTCTCTCTCTCTCCCTTTCTCTCTAGCCTATCTCCTCGAGCTTGGGGCTCTCCAGCTTTGCGGATTTCTCCATTCCAGTGGCAGACCTGGAGGCCATGAAGCTTCGTTCCTCATCGGATAATCCTTCGCGGAGGCTGAATCACAACGACGGTAGGGAGTTTATTGACAAGATGAGTGAGAAGCAAAAAAAGGAAATTGGAGTATTGGAGAGTGATGATTGAGCTAGGATTTTGGATGAATGTGTTGTTTTTGCTGAGAGTGGTGGCGGAGGAGGAGGAGGTTGTAGTATTAAGGGTTTTTGGCCTCTAATGTTGACATCGTTGCCGTTGGGGGTTAAGGTTTGGGTGGTGGACAATATCACATGGGATTCGTTGTTGGATTTAGGGCCAAAAAGGGAAGGAGGGAAGGAGAACTACATGGAGTTCAGTGCTTCTGATGATGGTGGTGGTGATGAGCGAGAAGAGAGGGGGCCATTGTTAAAGCTATATGTTTTTGAGATTATTCTAGTTTGTCATTCTTTCTTTTGCAGTCTTCATTATATTCACCGGTTAGATACCCTTCTCTCTTTCTCTCTCTTTTTGCAAGTGGGCTTTACATTTGATTTCATTTATTTTAGGACAATAAGGGAAATGCAACAGGAGGAAAATCAATTGGAGACAAAGAACCTACAAAGGCAAGGCAAAACCTACTGACAAAGTGGCTGAGAAAGAGAATGAAGTTAGTGTCGTTTGATCTCACTTTGCATTGTTTCTACTGACAAAGAACCTATTCATTTTGCATTGTAATTAACTCATGTTTTTGTTGTATGATCTCACTATGCAAAATCATCGTGTTGTTCTTATAACAAATGTCAAACCATGTCTGAAGGACTGGTATTGATGCTCATTCTTGTTGCATGTGTTAAATTGTTTTGTTGTGTGTAGCTTTTGATGGTCAAGCAATCTTAAGGGACATATTTATTTGGCTCCCCGCTCCCCTTTACTGGTCTTATGTGCTTCGAATGAAGGTCTAACCATTATGGAGCCCTTGCTCCTTCCAAAAGGAGCAAAATTGGTGAACATATTTCTTTTTCTGGGTAAATTGTTAAAAATCTTTTAGATGAGGCAGTCAATAATGTATTTCATGGTGGTAGATTTTGTTTTTTTAATGAATAAGATGGCCAGTTTTAGAAAAAAAAATTGTTTTCTTTAACGCTTAGTTGGTTAGCAGGTGGGTTAGTGGGTCACATTTTAAATGACCCCAAAAAAATGCCTAGTCCCTATCTATGTTGGTTCTATGTTAAACTAGCCAACCCTTGTTGAACAATCGCTATTTTTTCCCGTTTGATTTGTCATTGCCCTTAACTGAAGCAATTTATTCAATTGTTTCAAACTATTAGCAAAGTAGGAAAGTAGAGACAAATTAAGTTTGGGAACCCGTTTAGTTATATATATATTGTGTGTTACATGGTATTTGGGTAAACACGAAGAATAACTGAATACTATCATTTTTTGGTTGGTAGGTCAACTCCATCATTTGGGTCAAACACATATTAAGTCAGATTAAATTTTATAGGAGAGTTGCCAAATTGGATGGTTGAGCCTAATTAAGTTTATCCGGTCAGATTGTTAAATTGCGTTAAATCAAGTTGACTTAATTTTATTTGTACTAAAATTTAATGGCCTAACTTGGTTCGTTACTGAGTTAGTAAGTCAAATTGATCCTAATTTTAAAAAATAATTTTGAACATGTTTAATATATAAACTTCTAAGATACACACAAAAGAAAATATTAAAAATAAAATGATTAAGAGTTAGGCCAAATATGTTCGATTTCTTTTTCGGACCATTATTTGAAGAGTCCGAGTTGGTTCAAGTTACAGGCTGTTAGGGTCAAACCATAGTGTAGAAATTAAATTGCTAGGTACTAGGCTGTTAGGGTCAAACCACAATGGTTGGTATATATTATTGTGGATATAAATGTTTGAAGTACCATAATTAAAATATAAGGGTTGAAAAAAATAACGGAAGGGAAGAATCCCTTTATACACACGATTTCCATTTTGTTCCTCCTAATTTAACACTTTTTTGACACATTTTTTTTGTTCAATTTTTAAAAAACACAAAAAATTTGTTATTCTTGCATTTTATGTTTTTTTCTTGTTGATTTTATAGTTTTTAATAAATTTTAATTAACAACAATATATTTAAAAAGTTGATTTTCTCTCATGTCAGACAATACTAATTTTCATTTGACTCGTTTGTAGAATTACTCCAAAGAAGAAATCTAGCTAGTGTGAATGTATGAATACATGGTTTTGATGATGCCAAAGAATAATCAAACAAGGTTGTTTTCAAGATTACTTCAACAAACATTCAAAGGTAAAACATTGTTTCAAGATTAATACAAGGTTGCTTCAACAAACAAGCATTTCTTCAAGATTAATTCAAGATCAAGCTTTTGCCTCAAAACAAAGTGTTTCCAAAAGATCAAGGCTCTGGTAATCGATTACCAGGCAGTGTAATTGATTACCAGAAGACAATTTTGAAAAATTAGCTTTTAGAAGGGTTTTGAAATTTGAATTTAAAAGTTGTAATCAATTATCATTTATGTGTAATCGATTACCAGCAATGGAACTCTTTGAAATTCAATTTGAAAAGTCATGACCCTTCAAAATATAACTGTGTAATCGATTACAGTGAAGAATTTCAGAAAAAGCTTTTTGAAAAGACACATCTCTTCAAACCATTTAGAAAAGGCACGAATGGCCTATATATATATGTGTGTGTCTAACTTCGAAAAGCAAGAGAGAGATATTCTAAGAGAACTTAATTGCCAAATGTTCTCTCAACGACTGGGAAAACACTTGCAAATCTATTGAGAATTCATCCATGGACTTCAAATTGTATTATCATCTCTAAAAGATAGAAATTCCTCTAGGAACTTCAATTTGTATCATTCACTCTAAAGGAGAGAAATCTTTCTGTTCATCTCAGAAAGTCAGTTGTAATCAAGAGACTGGTTGTCTCTTGGATTGTGATAATTGTAATCAAGAGACGGGTTGTCTCTTAGAGAATCTTTGAACACAAGGGTGAGGGATCTCAAGGTGTGTTCAAAGTCTGTAAAGGATTTACAGAGATAGTGGAAAATCTCAAGTGGGTTGCTTGAGGACTGGACGTAGACACGGGAAGTGGTCGAACTAGTATAAATCGAGTTTGCATTTCTCTCTTCCCTTATCTCATTTATGTTATTGCAATCAATTTTGTCTTGCATGTTTAAACAACATTATTAAATTGATAGCTGCTTCTTCTCCTGCATTCCGAGCCTATCATTTAAAAGGGGGGTTAAAAGGTTGT
Organism: Glycine max; assembly: GCF_000004515.6. Classification (NCBI taxonomy): domain Eukaryota; kingdom Viridiplantae; phylum Streptophyta; class Magnoliopsida; order Fabales; family Fabaceae; genus Glycine; species Glycine max. Next base: position 30,990,432 of record NC_038243.2, on the reverse strand, counting down.
TAGTGGGAATTTTGTAAGACTTAATTCACCCCCCTCTTAAGTTATTGAGGCCACTTGTCCAATAACTAGTCCTATTTAAAGTACTTTGATCAATTCTTAATTATTTTTATCTTTAATCAATCTTACACATTAATTTTCTTATGTACTCCTGTTCAAGTTCCATTTTGTTCCATTTTATTCATAAAACACTACGAGAAAAGCGACATTCAAAGACAGTTGTGGAATTGTCTTTGAAACCAACGACATTAAAAGTAATTGACAGACGATGACAGTTATGGAAAATACCGTCTTAAAAAATATGTCTCTTCTAAGACAGTTCTTAGATAAGAACCGTCTTAGAATGTGGCCCTTCTAAGACAATTCATAACTAAGAACCGTCTTAGAATTTATTTTTTAATTTTCTTATTTTTTAAAATTTTCTGTCATACCATCTAGTTACGGCTACCTCTTTCTATGCACTTAATTCTCATTTTTTTCCATTCCACAATTTGTGCATGCATCAAACATATACCTTATCCTAATTGAAAATACCTGTGTTGATAGGAATTAAGCTTTCAGATCTAAGAATATATATATATATATATATATATATATAAAAGATCTAAGGTATAAGTTATTGCAAATATATATACTTCAAGCTGAAGTATATATATCTGCAAGTAAATAACAACTCAGTCTATAAATTAATTGGGCCAAATAAGAATCAAATAGAGACTGGCTAGAATTGTGTGGGAAATCAGTCAATAATTGCTTATGCTTATGCTAAAGACATGAATAATTACATCATGAAAACTCAACGCCTAAACTGGATTATTAATTAGTTAGGCAATAAATGCACATTAATGTTACACTCAACTTCAAGCTGAAGTATATATATCATATGTACCAAAGCTCATTACATATATAGCTCATATGTACCAAAGCTGGAGTTAGCAAATGGCAATGAATCACGTGTTGCCAGAGTTTGTTAGACTGATAAGTTGAATTGCTATATGTAAGAAATGAAAGAAAGGAATGAGATATGCTTACCCTTGATAATCAAAATCTGAATCTTCTCTAAATGTGGTCTTGAGTTTGAAATAGCTCTACGAGTGACCACTTCACACACCTTGCAGTGTGTTTTGTTTGGTCCTCAAATGCTAAAGGGTTTAGGTGCAAAAAGGGATATACTGGGTACATTATAATTTTATCCAAGAAATTATCAATTCCTATATCTCCAATGTTTAAATATTCTTTTGCCCTCCATTTCATTTTCTTTCTACTTTATGACAAAAGCTACAAAAAGGGATATGCTTGGTATAAAAAGGCATATGACAATGTCCATTATTAAAGGGATATATTACCGATCGATAAAAATTATCATGTTTAATTAAATAGTTTTAAATGAATATCGAAGCAAATTATTATAATAAAAGAGAAGGCATCAGACAATTCGAAACCAATAGACTTGACTTTTGTAAATTTTAAAAATATAATTAAAGATAAAATACTGTTAATTAGAAATATAATAGTTAAAATTTACTCCTATTATTTATTTTGATTAAGACATTTGTTTTTTTTTTTACAATTAGATTTTGTAAGAAAAGTAAATTTAAATGGCATCAAAACCTCATTCTAATCACTGACATTCATTGGGGAAAGGCTGTTAAAATGATCTGCAAGGATTATCTTATGTGTTTTATGTGTTTAATTGGTTATTAAATACTTTTTCTTGATAGCAGAAGTACAAGATCAGTAAAAATATGCATGGACAAACTAATGCTAGCAACAACAAAATTGGTGAAGGAACATCTTTCTGTTGTGCTTTACATGAATTTCATAACCAGATTATGAACTACAAAGAACCTATCTTTTACCCAGAATGCAATTTGAAAATTAACTTATCTTACCAGCATCAACCATGGAAGCAGCAGCCAGAATTTCAGAAGCAAATGGAGTTGAAATGAAACATTTAAGCATAGGCCTCCATGGAAACAAGTAAGAACACTTTCTAGTTGTCTTCATTTTATTTTTTCCTCAAGATCTCATAGTTCAAAAGAATTATCTGTAATGGGAGGCAACACTAACAATAATTAACCCTCAATCCAGAAATTCAGAAATAAATGATGCATTACAGATGCAAATTGAACTACAAAGAAGATTGCATGAAAAGCATGAGGTATAGGTATCTTTGACTTTTAAAATTAAATAAATACATTAGTAATTAAACCTAAATAAATACATGGGATATAGCAAAGTTAGAGAAAAAGAACAACATCAAATAATAAAATATAACCCAAACATTTTCAAGGTTGATGGTTCATCAGTTATAAGAATGACAAAGAACAACATTAAATAATAAAATATAACCCAAACAATTATTTCTGACTTCACTACTTTGCTAATTAGCTTCTTTCTACTTTTATTTAAAAGAAAGGTGACTGGCTATAGAGGTATAGAACTGATTTCAATTAGCAGATCCATTATGTCCAAAGATTATTCACAAACATGTTGGACAAGTGACCTTAGAAATTTTAAGAAAGGGGGTTGAATTACGATTTTGTTGACTATTCCTAATTGAAAATTTCTCTTTCTTAGATATTCCCTAGATTCAATTATTTCTTTAATTATAAGTTACTCGAATAATAAATAAGGAGAAGTAACATTAAAGAAATATAAACACAACAGAAAGTAAAAGAGATTCAGGAAAGAGAGAATGCAAAACCGGATTTATACTGGTTCGGCCACAACCCGTGCCTACGTCCAGTCCCCAAGCAACCCGCTTGAGATTTCCACTATCCTTGTAAAATCCTTTACAAGCAATGAACCACAAAGGAATCCTCTCCTTTGTGTTCAGTGATTACAACCAAGAAGTTACGCCAACTTCTTGCAATGAGCCACAAGGAATGTTGGTCCCTTGTGTCCAGTGATAACAACCAAGAACTTGTACCCACTTCTTGCAATGAACCCAAAAGACGTTGGTCTTTTGTGTCCAGTGATCAACCAAGAAGCAAATCCCACTTCTTGCAATGAACCCAAGGAACGTTGGTCCCTTGTGTTCAGTGTTCAACCAAGAAGACCTTCTCTTGGAAAATAGTCACCAAGAGTAGGTTTCTTGAAAAGCTTTTTGTAAGAATGGAGGAGAGGAAGAAAATAGGATAACACAAATTTTTGCCCAATGAACTTTTCTTGACAAAGCAAGTGTTAAACAAAAACTCTTAGAAAGAAGTTGAGAAATTGGTTGAATGAATTAATTATAAAATTCATGTCATGGTCACATATTTATAGCCATTTGATGGCTCTTGAAGAAACCATGTTAAAAGTTGTGACTCTTGGAAATTTCTTTAAAACTAGTCACTTTAAAAGTTGTGACTCTCTTCAAAAACTAGTCACTTTAAAAGTTGTGACTTTTGGAAAATTCTTCAAAAACTAGTCACTTTAAAAATTGTGACTCTTGCAATTTATTTTTTAAAACCAGTCACTGGTAATTGATTACAATTATAGTGTAATCGATGACACAGTTTATTTTATCAAAAGTTGTGACTCTTCATGTTGAGGTTTGAAATCCAACGTTCAAAAACCACTGGTAATTGATTACAAATATTGTGTAATCGATTACATTATTTTGTCACTGTTAGACAAATGACCTCAGTTAGCTTAAGAAGGGGGGTTGAATTAAGATTCAAAGATTATTCCCCAATTAAAATTCTATTTCAATTTCAATGCAAGTTACAAGTTCCCTTAAAAATGAACTCTTAAATAATGATTCAAATAGAACAATCTGAATATAAATGTAAAACAATAATAAGTAAAAGAGTTTAAGGGAAGAGAAAGTGCAAACTCAGATTTATACTGGTTCGGCCACACCCTTTTGCTTACGTCCAGTCCCCAAGCAACCCGCTTGAGAGTTTCACTATCTTGTAAAATCCATTTACAAGTTCTGAACACACAAGGACAATCCTTCCTTTGTGTTCAGATTTCTTTACAACAAGAGACCCTTGGTCTCTCAATCCCCTTTGAGAATTTAGAAAGAAGAGAAGAATAAATCTCTCTTGAAAGAGATAGATTGTACAATGAAGATCAATCAAAACTCCTTATTGAATATGCAAGTGTTTGACCAAGGAATCCTTTTGAGAGAATGAGACATTTCAGTTCAGAAAAACTCTCTTAATCTTTTGAGAGGATAAAACTTTTTGAACAATTAAAACTCTCTGTCAATCCATGTTTCCAAGTCACATATAAATAGACCTTTGATGGCCATTCATAAAACATTTGAATAGATGTGACTCTTGGAAGTTATTTTCTGAAAAACTCCTCTGGTAATCGATTACAAGATTTATGTAATCGATTACAGGCTTTAAAATTTGAATTAAAACGTTTATTAACTGCTGGTAATCGATTACCAATATTGTGTAATCGATTACACAGTTTAAAATTTGAATTCAAATTTCTAATAGCTGTTGTAAACCATTTTGGCCACTGGTAATCGATTACATCCTCTGATAATCGATTACCAGAGAGTAAATCTCTTGAAAAAGACTTTTTAACTTAAATTTCTTGGCCAAACCTTTTTCTATTTCAATTAGAAATTCCTTTCCTAAAATACTAGAGATCTTCTTGATGTTGTATATTGTATTCTTGAATCATTGTCTTGAATTAAACTTGAGAGGCGCATTTTCATCAAATCATCACGATCATCATCAAAACATCAAAGACAAAGTCAAAGTCTTTGCTTCTACAGTCACAAGTTGTGACTCTTGAGATTTGAAATTCAACGTTCAAAAACATTGGTAATCGATTACATGCCCATGGTAATCGATTACTACTTTGTAAAACAGTTATAAAACTATTTTGGGCTTCTGGTAATCGATTACTGTCTTATGGTAATCGATTACCAGAGAGTAAAAACTCTGGTAAAAGATTTGTCTTTGAAAAATTCTTTTGGACAAATTGTGCTATTCAATATTTTCTTTGAAAAATTCTTTTTGTACTTATCTTGATGTTTTTCTCGAGGTTCTTGCATATCTTGAGTCTTCTCTTGAATCTTCACTTGAATCTCCTTGATTTTTGGAAAAATTGCAAAATTGGTCCCCTACTTTATCTCCAATTACGGATTTGGCCCCCCTATAATTTAATTCACAAATTTGGTCATCCAATTTTATAAATCCCTGCAAAATTGGTACTGAAAGCTCGATTTGGATGTTGACCATTAACTTCTGACGTTGACTGCCACGTGTCAATGCCACGTGTCAACGTCTGAGTGGTTCCCTGTAAAGGCTTCATTTTTTGTAGGTAAAATTGCACTTTTGGTCCCCCAATTTTACTCCAATTTCGATTTTGGTCCCCCTATAGTTTAATTTACACATTTAGTCCCCCAGTTTTATAAATCCCTTTATAAAAATTTCCTGCAAAATTGGTTTTTTGAATGGTTTAGCCACTGGTGCTAGAGACATGGTAGGTCTTGATAAATCTCGCACTTCTTTTTCATCGCAAGTTTTCCACTCACTTGGAACCCAGAGAAAAATCACTCTTTGTCTCTCTCCCACTTTCGGGGTTGTTCAACTTGGGAAAGTGGCGCATGAATCCCAACCTGGGTGTGAAATTTTCTGATCTCTTACTTTAACAGGTTCTGTAATAACCCCCTATTTTTTTTTCTTTTTTTGCTCCCCCATGCGGTATTATGTGTATATGATTGCTTAAGCAGCCTATGTATGACAATGGTATTTTTGTTTGAAATTTGAAATACAACTTCTCTAGTAATGAAATTTGGCTGAATTTATAAAGGGATTTATAAAACTGGGGGACCAAATGTGCGAATTAAATTATAAGGAGACCAAAATCAAAATTGGAGTAAAACTGGGGGACTAAAAGTACAATTTTACCTACAAAAAATGAAGCCTTTACAGGGAACCACTCAGACGTTGACACATGGCATTGACACGTGGCAGTCAACGTCTGAGGTTAACGGTCAACGTCCAAATCGGGTTTCCAGGACCAATTTTGCAGGGATTTAGAAAACTAGGGGACCAAATTTGTGAATTAAATTATAGGAGGACCAAATATGAAATTGGAGATAAACTGAGGGACCAAAAGTGCAATTTTGCCTTGATTCTTTTAATCTTGTTTGAATGTATCTCTTTAAAAATCTTTGGCATCATCAAAATAATCTTGGAAGCTTTGCTTCTACAATCTCCCCCTTTTTGATGATGACAAACGTGAAATCAAGAGAATACATGTAAGATTTGTTTTATCGTTCACTCATCTCTCTTTCCCCCTTTCTTTTTGAATTTATGCTTAATTTAAAACTTAGTAAATATAATATCTTGATTTCTGAAATACCCATTTTTCTCTCCCCATTTGGCAACATCAAAAAGCCAAAGTGCGTGAAAAAATAAAATCATACATAAATAATTTTAAAACATACACAAAACATAATTTTAATAAAACATTCATAAATTTCAGTCATAATCATATATCAACAAAATAACCAAGTTTAAACACATCAACTTAATAACCAAGTTCAGTCATAATCAACTAAGTACCAAATAAGTAAACAAGGTAACCAAGTTCAGAAAATAAACAACTAACATAATGTCATAAAATATAGCCAGATACACGACAAATAAATATTAATCTAAATCAATCAAGGCGGAGGTGGAAGGTCGAAGCACTGACGGATGAAACTCACATCCTCCTCAAGCTGAGTGATGCGTGTATCCATTCCTGCAAACCATGCATCAATGGCATCAATGCGACTGTCCAAGGAGTCAAAACGCTCACCGACAAAGGTGTGGAGACCATCTAACTTGTCTAGAACATTTTTCATAAGGGATGAAGAGTCATCCCTCTGAGGAGGAGGAGAAGGAGAGCGATCATCTGCTGTCTGTGGCTGAGCGTCCTTCTTCACCCAAGAACCATCCCTCTCTTTACGGTATCTAAAGGAGGAAACCACACCAGCACCGATAGAAAAAGATCTCTTGACTTGAACAAAGGGCTCAGAGTCAAGAGGAACATTAAAATGACGCAAAAATAGAGTGATCAAATGGGGATAAGGAAGAGGAGCGTTTGATCGCAATGCCTTATGCATACGATATCTGACAAGATGGGCCCATTCGATTTGACGACCGATTAAGAAAAACCAAATAACTATCAGGTCTTCCTTAGAGACCTGAGCAAGATTAGATGATCGGGGAAGGAGGATTTGCACAATCAAGTAGTGCATGATGCGGTATTCAAAGGCCAATGATCCGACAAGTAATCTACCGGTCATATCCACCTGGTTGGTGCAAACCATCCGACGGGCATCATGACTAGGAAAATCAAATTTCTAGTCATCATCAATGGTGCCCTCAAAGGGTACACCTTCACTAGATAACTGAGTTAATTTGAAGAACAGAGATTCATCAATGATCATTTTTATGCCATATACTTCAAAAATTAGAGTACCATCCTGAATATCTAAATTTGAATAAAAGACTCTAACTAAATCAGGATAATAAGGAAGTTTTAAAGACACAAAATGGATTATCCCGAAGTTTTGAAATGCTTGAAAACAATCAAACATTTCATCATCAAAGAATGCCAAGTCTATAAACTTAGGGTCTATGATGGAACGAGAAGAGAAAAGGAAAGTGTACCGGATATGTTGTTCTTTCGAGGAGAACAACATAGAAGATGATATAGAAGGAGGAATTGATGCTGGCTGTGCTCCAGAGGCTCCATGGCGTTGAGTTCCAGTGGCCGCGGTAGAGGTTGAAGCCCCCTTTCGCTTCTTTGATGGTTCTACCATTGTAGGAGTTTTCTGAGAATTTTAATCGGTAGAAATGAAAGAGAATTTAAAATGAAGAATGGGCTTTGTGGAAAGTGATTTGGTTGAGAAATGAAGGAGTAATGTGATTTTGAAGTTTTGAGAGAAAGGGATACGTCGCGGAGGAGAAAACGCGAAGGCTACGTTTTTGTCGTTTCAAATTTATAGGAGAAGATGTGTTGTAATCGATTACACAGTTCTTGTAATCGATTACCAGAACTAATACTTTATATGTTATCGATTACATGGAAACTGTAATTGATTACAAGAAGTCTGTTGTACTGTAATCGATTACACATAGTAGTAATCGATTACCAGAGAACTAAACACTAAATACTAAGTATCAAATAACAATCAACACATATCAAAACTTAAATTTAAGTAACAAAAAAATAGTTATGAACACATACATGGTAACTCAATACTTATTTCAATTATTTTGGCATATCAATATAATTTTAACAGAATCCAATCATGTCAAATCATACATAATCATTTCAAGCATAATCAACTTAAACAAAATTCAATCAATCATGTATATTCAAATCTTTTAAACTAAATACAGTTAATTAATCATAGTAAATAACACAATCAAACAATTTCAACAATTATTTTCTATTAGCCACAATAATTAACTTAATTGAAAATACTAATCATACCTTAATTCATAGAGATAGTTTAGATGTTACCTTTTTTGAGATTTTACCGATAGTGTTGTCAAGAAGATGTTTTAGGAGACAATCTATACTTTTTGAGAGTCATCCTCCTCACTTACATAGTTCTTTGTTAAGAGGTTGATCTCTTCTTTCTCAGAACCTTCAGATGAATCATTATCGTCCCAAGCAATGTAGGCCTTCTTAGCCTTCCTTTCTCCATAATTTTTCTTTTCAGTTTTCTCAGTCCATTGCTCATTTATTGGACAATTTGCCTTTAGATGTCCAGGTTGATTGCACTTGTAACATCTTAGAGTTGGAGAAGTCTCTTGTGATCCCTTATTTTGATTGAAATTTTGACGTCTTTGATTTCTTCTTGTTTTGACGAATTTGTGAAATCTTTTAACAAACAAAGAGAAATCTTCTTCATCATCCAAGTCCTCATTGTCAATATCTTCTTGGAAGAATGATGAGGCTTTAAGTGCTATTCCCCTTTTTCTTTTGTCACTTTCTTCATTTTGATTGAGTCTTTGCAATTCTATCTCATGTTCCTGCAACTTTCCAAATAATGTGGCAAGAGACATACTAGATAGATCTTTAGATTCAGTAATAGCAGTTACCTTTGGCTGCCATTCTCTATTTAGGCATCTTAGAACTTTATTTATTAAATCCTCATTTGGAAATATTTTTCCTAGTGATGCAAGATGATTAACTATGTGAGTGAATCTTTTTTGCATATCTTGTATGTTTTCATTTGTTTTCATCCTAAAAAGTTCATATTCATGGGTTAGAGTATTAATCCTAGATCTCTTAACATCAGTTGTGCTGTCATGTGTGAGTTGAAGTGTGTCCCACATCTCCTTGGCATTTGTACAGTTTGAGACTCTAAAATATTCATCTATTCCTAGGGCTGAAGTAATGATATTTTTGGCTTTAAGATTATATTGAACTCTTCTTCTATCTTCTTCGGTCCATTTATCTCTAGGTTTTTCTATTGTTGTACTTCCACTTGTTGAACCTCCACTTGTTGTACTTCCATCTACTATGGTGGATACATAAGGTCCTATTTCGATGGCTTCCCAAATATTTAAATCTATTGCTTTAATGAAAATTTGCATACAGGTTTTCCAGTAGTGGTAACCCTCTCCATTAAAGATAAGAGGAATTTGATGGAATTTCCTTCTGGGAATAAGAAATTTGCTGAGGCCATATTTCTTGAAGTTTCTAAACTTTCTACAAGAAACCTGCTCTGATACCACTTGTTGGACAAGTGGTCTCAGAAATTTTAAGAAGAGGGGTTGAATTAAGATTATGTTGACTATTCCTAATAGAAAATTTCTCTTTCTTAGATATTCCCTAGATTCAATTATTTCTTTAATTATAAGTTAATCGAATAATAAATAAGGAGAAGTAACATTAAAGAAATATAAATACAATAAAAAGTAAAAGAGATTAAGGAAAGAGAGAATGCAAAACCGGATTTATACTAGTTCGGCCACAACCCGTGCCTACGTCCAGTCCCCAAGCAACCCACTTGAGATTTCCACTATCCTTGTAAAATCCTTTACAACCAATGAACCACAAAGGAATCCCCTCCTTTGTGTTCAGTGATTACAACCAAGAAGTTATGCCCACTTCTTACAATGAACCCCAAGGAACGTTGGTCCCTTGTGTCCAGTGATAACAACCATGAAGTTGTACCCACTTTTTGTAATGAACCCAAAAGACGTTGGTCTTTTGTGTCTAGTGATCAACCAAGAAGCAAATCCCGCTTCTTGCAATGAACCCAAGGAACGTTGGTCCCTTGTGTTCAGTGTTAAACCGAGAAGACCTTCTCTTGAAAAACAGTCACCAAGAGTAGGTTTCTTGAAAAGCTTTTTGTAAGAATGGAGGAGAGGAAGAAAATAGGATAACACAAGTTTTTGCCTAATGAACTTTTTTTGACAAAGCAAGTGTTGAACAAAAACTCTTAGAAAGAAGTTGAGAAATTGGTTGAATGAATTAATTATAAAATTCGTGCCATGGTTATATATTTATAGCCATTTGATGGCTCTTGAAGAAACCATGTTAAAAGTTGTAACTCTTGGAAATTTCTTCAAAACTAGTAACTTTAAAAGTTGTGACTCTCTTAAAAAACTAGTCACTTTAAAAGTTGTGACTTTTGACAAATTCTTCAAAAACCAGTCACTTTAAAAATTGTGACTCTTGGCAATTTATTATTGATTATAATTATAGTGTAATCGATTACACAATTTATTTTATCAAAAGTTGTGACTCTTCATGTTGAGGTTTGGAATCCAACGTTCAAAAACCACTGTTAATTGATTACAAATATTGTGCAATCGATTACACTATTTTGAAAATATTTTGTCACAAGTTGTGACTCTTGAGATTTGAAATTCAACGTTCAAAAACATTGGTAATCGATTACATGCCCATGGTAATCGATTACTATTTTGTAAAACAGTTATAAAACTGTTTTGGGCTTCTAGTAATCAATTACCGGAGAGTAAAAACTCTGGTAAAAGATTTTTCTTTGAAAAATTCTTTTGGACAAATTGTGCTACTCAATCTTTTCTTTGAAAAATTCTTTTTGTACTTATCTTGATGCTTTTCTTGTGGTTCTTGCATATCTTGAGTCTTCTCTTGAATCTTCACTTGAATATCCTTGATTTCTTTAATCTTGTTTGAATGTATCTCTTTAAAAATCTTTGGCATCATCAAAATAATCTTGGAAGCTTTGCTTCTACAAAACAGAGCATAGAATAACCATTTGAAGCAATACATGTAGATAAAACAAATAACTTATTTTTCAAACACATATTACTTTTTCTTTCATGTTGTGTTGCATGTGTGAGAATAAAACCTTGTTTTTCCTAGTTGTGCAATACAATAAATTCATGAATTGTGTGAAATTTTGCTGCATGAATTTCGTGCAAATTTGCAGAAAATTTCATAGGAGTTAGAATTTGATGTAAGCTCCATTGGAGCTTGTAGGCCTAGGATCTTCTTCATCAATGGATTCCTTTGCTTCTTGGAAGATGAATGGCAGCAGAATGGAGAAGGAAGAGATAGAGGAGACGCCACTTCAAGGAGAAGATGAGTCTAGAAGAAGCTCACCACCATAGGAGGCCATGGATAAGATCTTGGAGGAAGAAGGAGACGAATGAAGGGAGAGGAAGAGAAGAACACGAAATTTTATGCTCTAAAAGAGCTCTGAAATCTGAAGTTTGATATTCAAATGATCAAATTTTAAAAAAATGCACACACATGACCTCTATTTATAGCCTAAGTGTCACACAAAATTGGAGAGAAATTTGAATTTCAATTCAAATTTCACTTGAATTTGAAATTGAATTTGTGGAGCCAAACTTTGGAGCCAAAATTTCACTAATTATGATTAGTGAAATTTAGTTATGGTTCAGCCCGCTAATCCAAGATCAATTCCATGTTGAACATTAGGATTAAATTTTATAATTATATTTCATTGCCCCAAATTTAGTCCGTGAGGGAGTATTTTTCTTATGAGACTGCAGTTAAGAGCTTTTTGATAAAACTATTTTCCAAAATAGCTTTTTGAGCAATACAGTAAAGTGTCATAGGGTAATTTAGATTCAAATCGAGTAATACAATCTATATAGGACTTCACACAGGTTGGAATTAGTTGGTCAAGTAGAAGGGTAATAGTAATACAATTGAAATCTAGTTATTGTTATTATAGGAATTAACATAGAAAGTTTGTATCTAAAAATTACCCATTTGAAAGGCAAGACTTGAAAATGAAGAGCAACCAGGAGACAAAGTCACACAAAAGTTGGCTGCATACATAGTGTCATACCCTAATTTCGTCCGGGGGCTATTGCTTGATGGCATACAACCTTTAATTGACCGCTTCAAAGTACTTGGCACCCTTTGTTGCACAATATGTGAAGTCTCGAGACGTGCTGGAAATCAAAAGGAAGCGTTGTTACGCAATCCGTGAAATTCCATAACGTGATGGAAATCAAAAGGAAGTATTGTTACACAATCCGTAACTTTTTCGAAAGCTAAAAAAGAGTAATTACATGATCCGTAAGGTTTCGTAACCTTACGGAAAGAAAATAAGTATCATTATGAAATTCGTAAAGTTTCGTAACATTACGGAAAAAGAATAACCAAAAAAGTAAAGGGGGGTGTATTTAGTAAAAAGGGGGTGCAAATAGCAACCAGGCCCACTTGGGCCTTCTAGATTCTTCCTCCAGAAGGCGGTTGCTTCTGGAGGAAGCAACCTGGCTCGCCTGGGCGAGCTGGGTGGCAAGCTGCTCCCCTATTTTGCTATAAATAGGGGGAGGAGCGAAGAAGAAAAGGGTTCAGCCTTCTTGGCACTTCGTATTCACTTGAAATTGCTGAGGAAAATTGTTTCCGTGAAGAAAATCCAAGCCGAGGCGCTTCCGTAACGTTTCCGTAACGTTTCCGTGGGTAATTACACAAAGATTTTCAACCGTTCTTCGTCATTCATCGTTCGTTCTTCATTGTTCTTCGATCTTCAACTGGTAAGTACCCCAAATCGAGCTTTTCAATTCATTCTATGTACCCGTGGTGGTCCCCATTTGTTTCGTGTATTTTTATTCTCGTTTCATTTACTTTCCGTACCCCCTTTTGACGTGCTTTAGTCATTTATTTAAGTCATTTCTCGCCTAATCAAAAAATATAATAAATTAACCGATCATTTGATTTGTGATATCTGTTAATTTCTGTTTAAATGAAATCCGACCGTTCGGTCATGCCATAACCACGTGGGAAATAAAAAAAAGGAGGTAAAATAATAATATAATAATAAAAAAATACGTTTTAACAAAATAAGGCGGAAAAATCAATCGGACGTTTCTCTTTGGGATTTCTCTTTCTTAATTGAATTGACTAATAACTAAAGTGAAACTAAGGCTAAAATCAACCCGCAAAGTCAAGCTCGTCCAAAAAAATCACTAAAAAAGGATTTGAAAGTTCAATATCTCAGTTTTTCTTACCAAGTAAATGGATCATTTTTAAGGTCCAACGCCTTAAAATGATCACCTTCCAAGTAAAAATAATCACTTGATTCACCCTTAAAAAGAACTACGTAGGTCTGATTTCCTCTTCGATGGAGGGTACGTAGGAGCAAGAGCCCCGCTTTTGTCGACCTAAAAAATAAAAAGAAATAAAAGTTAAGGTAACACAATTTCCACAATTCTAAAAATAAGGCTGTTGTCCTTTGAGATAAACGTGAGAGGTGCTAATACCTTCCTCAAACGTAAATACAACTTCCGAACTTGGAATATTCTTTATGACCGGTTTCCTTCGATTTTTTCCGACATTTTCCACAAATAAACGTTGGTGGCGACTCCGCGATTTTCCTCCTTTGGAAAACGCACCCGAGAACCTCGCCTCGCGCGCCCGCAAAAGGGCATGTTGCGACAGTTGGCGACTCCACTGGGGACTGTTTTTTGTGAGTTAGGCCTATTTTAAAGAATTGTGGAATTGTGAAACTTTGTGTGTGCATTTGTTGAACTGTGTAAAATGTAATAACTGCTGTCTTTTCCACATTTTTACACTGCATGCTAAGCACCCACGGGTTTGAGTAAAAAAGGCGCCCTATACCCAAGTTCATGGTAATCTAAGGAGTGGAGGTGAATCTATGATCATGCTAGGTCTCCGACTTGCTTGATAATAGTGAAACCTCATCTAGAGCTTTCTCTCTTTATAATATGTTGTCGCTGGTATTCCATACCACCACAATATTATTATCTTGATTGATGATACCTCTAGAAAACAGCCATGTGAGTTATGAATCGTTGGGAGTAGTTATTAGAGACCCCTAGATATTACCCTATAGGTCCCCAAATAAGGGCATAGAGCAAACACGCTCCATGCCATTTGTTCTCATGCATTTCTATGTGAATAGCACATAAAATATAGTTTTGCTAGTGATGTTTTGTTTCCCTAGAGTAATACGTCACTTTTTAATACATACGTTGAGGCGCCATAATGCCTAGAACATAGTATTAAAAAGATGGATCTTTTCTGGTCTCGTACATGTAAATTACCCCTTGTTTTGTTTTCTTTCCGTTTTCATGCATGCGCATTGCATCATTCATATCGGAGTCTTGATCCACCCTTTTTTAGGTAAATGATGGGGACAAATCAAAACGGAAAAAGATTTTATCAAGTCAAGATTAAGGGTCTAGATGTCACCAGCCTTAAGGAGTTGGGACGATTGATGGGACCTCTCCAAAGGCAAGCCTTCTGCAAAGTGTACGGAAAGATTTTAGATTTGACCGGAGCGGAGGTATTTGCAGAAGCTGTTGTATCCCTCGCCCAATACTATGACCAGCCGTTGAGATGCTTCACATTTGGGGACTTCCAAATGGTACCGATTGTTGAAGAATTTGAGGAGATATTAGGATGCCCTCTTGGGGGAAGAAAACCGTATCTTTTCTCCGGGTTTCTTCACTCCTTGAGCAAGATTGCAGCTGTGGTCGGAGATTCGGCGAGAGAGTTGGATCGTATGAAGCAAACTCGAAACGGTGTAGTGGGCCTATCGCAGAAACACTTGGAAGGCAAGGCAAGGGATATGGCAAGTCAAGAAAAGTGGGTCCCGTTTGCGGATATACTAGCTTTGCTAATCTTTGGGGTTGTCCTCTTTCCGAACGTGGACGGTTTGGTGGACCTAGCCGCAATTGATGCTTTCCTTGCATATCACCATAGCAAGGAGAGCCCAGTGGTGGCTATCTTGGCGGACTTATTTGATACATTTGACCGAAGGTGCGAGAAGAACAGCGCACGGATCGTCTGCTGCTTACCCGCTCTTTGTGTGTGGTTGGTTTCGCACCTATTCCAACAAGACATAAGACACCCGTGTCCGCTTCAAAGTTATCGCTCGTGCGTTGAAAAGAGAAGAGTCGATTGGGACCAACACTTGGCTGGGATAGGAGGCAACACAATCAATTGGTTTCCTCGATGGAAGGAAGGAAAGGAGGGAGTTCTTTTCTAATGTGGGGACTACCCTAACGTTCCGTTGATAGGGACGAGGGGTTGTATTAACTATAATCCCGCACTTGCCATAAGACAGCTAGGGTACCCCATGAGGGGAGCGCCAATGGAAGAGAGCCTCTCGCCTTTCCTTGTGAGAGATTTCGGCGCGCAAAGTCTCAAGGTTGTACAAAGAGTCCACAAGGCGTGGAGAAGTCCGTTGAGGAAAGATAAAGAACTTAGGGGCATCCGTAATGGCATCATCGGTGGTTATCACGAATGGCTAAGGGTTCATAGGCGAGGGTTAGATTGGTTCTCCAAGTTGAAAGTTGTCAATGAGGAGAACTTCGAAGCTCCGGAAGAGGATGAAGAAGTTCAAGCTCTAAAATTAGAGCTAGGAAAGGCAAGACTCGCCAAAGAAAAATTCAAGTCAGCCGCTACAAACATCCGAAAAGAGTGCACCGAGTTACGAGAGGAAAACGTGGCCACTGCAAGAGCCCTTGAACATGAAACCAAAAGGGCCCACAAGGAGGAACATGGCCGAGGTAAATTCCGAGGAGCTTTGTGGGGCAGCAACAACGAGCTCAAGCTCCGGAGAGAGGAAAGGGACCAGTCACGGGTGCATGGCATGATCTTAAAGGAAGAGTTAGTTGCTTGCTCTAGATCCAAGAGGAGTTTGGCACAACACTTGGAAGCCACAGAGCAAAGCATGCTAGCTATCATAGGGCAATACAAGAAAGAGTTAAACCAGTCGTTGACCCATGAACAAAAACTAGTAGAGGACTTCGCACAAGCGTACACCGAGAAGGAAGCAAGAGGAAGGGTGATTGATGCATTGCATCAAGAAGCGACCATGTGGATGGATAGGTTCGCCTTGACCTTAAATGGAAGTCAAGACCTCCCGCGACTAATAGCCAAAGCAAAGGCCATCGCTGAAGTGTGTACAGCCCCCGAGGAAATTCACGGGCTAATCAATTACTGTCAACACATGATAGATTTGATGGCCCATATAATTAGAAACCGTTAGGTTCTGTTGTAACACTTTTGTATGATCTTGGCTAGATAAAAGCTTTGTTCCTTTTTATAAAAAGAGAAGTTCTGAAACTCATCACGTTATCTAAAAAAGGCCTTGAGGTGGATCCAAGTGCTCTGATCATTCATTAGCATATTCAGGTTTTGGTGGCATACTCACCATTGTTTGTTTCTTTTGGGAACTCACCATAACTAAGAAAGCGCAAAGGCACCCCTATAACACTCGATCCAGAAAAATGGATAATGAAGAGGGAGTGCAAGAACAGATGAAGGCCGACCTATCGGCCTTAAAAGATCAAATGGCTTCTATCACGGAGGCCATGCTAAAGCTTCAGAAAACTATAGAAGATAATGCCACGGCGGCCGCCTCCAATACAGCTAGGGAAGCGGAATCGGTGCTACAGCCCGCAATAAACTTGGGCTGAGACAGAAACACGACGGTTTTCGGTCGGAGATATAGTCCTCAAGCTTACCCTTATGGTTTGCCTCCGGACTTCACCCCCCGTACCGCTCCAGACGATTTGAGCCAAGCCCCTACCTTTGAGGGGCAACTTCCTCCTTATGCCGACTATCCCCTGCAAGAAGATGATGAAGGAGATGCCCATCTAGGCCCTCTACTTCCCCTCAAAGATCCGACCCCCCATGAATTGCCCCAACCAAACATAGTCCGCCATGTCCCGTCTCCACCCGCACCCGTTAAAGAATTCGATCCCTTTGCAAAAGATAAGGGAAAGATTGATTTACTTGAAGAAAGGCTGAGAGCGGTAGAAGGCCTCGACAACTACCCGTTCTCGGATTTAGCGGATCTGTGTCTGGTACCTGACATCGTCATCCCTCCCAAGTTTAAAGTACCAGATTTTGATAAATACAAAGGGACGACCTGTCCCAAAGGTCATCTTCGGATGTATTGCCGAAGGATGGGGGCATATTCTACGGACGAAAAGTTGTTGATGCATTTCTTTCAAGACAGCTTAGTCGGAGCAACAGTGGCATGGTATACCAATCTGGAAGCTTCTCAGATCTGGTCATGGAAAGACTTGGCAACTTCCTTCATTAGGCAGTACCAATACAACACGGATATGGCTCCTGATTGGAACCAGCTTCAGAGTATGACCAAGCGAGAACATGAGTCCATTAAAGAATATGCCCAAAGGTGGAGAGATCTCGCAGCCCAAGTCGTCCCGCCCATGACTGAGAGGGAGATGATCACAATTATGGTAGATATGTTGCCTACATTCTACTATGAGAAGCTGATAGGATACATGCCAGCTAACTTTGCAAACCTCGTCTTCGCCGGAGAAAGAATCGAGTCCGGACTGAGAAAAGGCAAGTTTGAATATGCCTCCAATGTTGCCCCCAACAACAACAGAAGAGCCCCAGTGGTAGGCACGAGGAAAAAGGAAGGAGATACCTACGCAGTCACCACCGCCCCAACTTGGATGAAAGCACCCCAAAATGTCCAAAACTCATACCAGCACAACCCCCTGAACTTTTTGATCCGAGCCAGGAGTTCCCTCCCAACTCAAGTGAAAGGACCTCCCGTAACAGAAGAAACACCTTCCCAACACACAGCTCCAGCCACACCCCGGCCAGCCAATAATACAACTCCTGGCGCGAGCTATAATAATGCACGGCGCCCCCCTGAGAGATGATTTCTCTCCTATTCCCATGGCATACTCCGAGTTGTGGCCTTCATTATTGGAAAATCATTTGGTGGTGGCCATACCCGGGAAGGTCTTCCAGCCACCATACCCCAAGTGGTACAACTCGAATGCCAAGTGTGCATACCATAGTGGAGCCCCCGGACACGACATTGACTCCTGCCTGTCGTTCAAATATAAGGTGCAACACCTAATAAATGCCGGTTGGCTATCATTCCAAGAGGAGGGTCCCAATGTTAAAACCAATCCACTGGCTAGTTATGGAGGGGCTAGCGTAAACGCCATAAAAAAGGATGGTCCGTCAGGGGCAAAGAGATTAGAAGATGTGGCTACATCTAGACGGTTCATCTACCAGTCGCTGCAAGCGGCATGCATGGTCTCTTGTGGTGGAGACGAAAGGGACGAATGTTTGTTTCATCTCGGGGAATCACACGACATGGAAACCTGTCTCGCGGTGGAAGAATTGCTTCAACGGCTCATGGACTGGGGGCAGCTCGAAGTGTCCAAAGGAGGTAGGGAAGAACCATAAATTTGCATGCAGTCGGAAGAAAAGAAGGTTCCCCTAACCCCCAAAGCCCTAGTAATATGTTTCACTAGGAAAGGGACCGGCTCTAGGCCCATGTACCCCCCGACAGCGCCCAAGCCAACGCCGCTTGCATATCAAAGCAATAAGGCCGTTCCGTGGAAGTATACCCCTCCCGCTTTTGGAGAAAGAGTTGCAACCGAAGTTGACTCCTTGTCAGCCAAGGTGACCAACATCACCAGCCTCAGTGGCGTAACCCGTAGTGGCCGGGTGTTCGCTCCCCCTCACTCGGCGAAATTGCCCTCCAAGGGGAAAGCGCCCATGATCCAAGAGCCCACAGACGTAGCCACCCCCTCAAAAGAAGTGGATCCTCCGGTGGTAAAAGGAGCTGAAAAGAAAGAAGGTCTTCAAGGAAAGATGGTGACTTTGGAAGAGGCTCATGAGTTCCTTTGTTTCATCCAACAAAGTGAGTTTAAAGTAGTTGAGCCACTGAATAAAAATACGGCAAAGATCTCTTTGCTCGAACTGCTCATAAACTCCGAGCCTCATCATGCACTATTGATAAAGGTCCTCAACGAAGTCCATGTAGCACACGACATCTCAGTTGAGGGTTTTGAAGGCATTGTTAATCATATAACCACCAATAACTATATCGCGTTTGCGGAAGAAGAGATTCCCATTGAGGGGAGAGGGCACAACCAGGCTCTACATGTGTCTGTTAGATGTATGGACCATGTCGTCGCTAAGGTACTCATCGACAATGGTTCAAGTTTAAATGTGCTGCCAAAGACCACCTTGGAGAAGCTTCCTTTTAGTGTGTCACGTCTAAAACCAAGTTCGATGGTGGTACGAGCCTTTGACGGTAGTCGGCGGGAAGTGATGGGGGAAATCGACATCCCCATTCAGATAGGCCCCCACACTTGCAATGTGGTTTTTCAAGTGATGGACATAAATCCTGCCTACAGCTGCCTCTTGGGAAGACCTTGGATTCAGGCGTTGGGAGTGGTCCCTTCGACGCTTCACCAGAAATTGAAGTTCGCGGTTGGTGGACTTTTGGTGATAGTGTCAGGCGAAGAGGATATGTTGGTGAGCTGCCCCTCCTCCGCACCATATGTAGAAGCAGCGGAAGAATCATTGGAAACAACTTTTCAATCCTTCGAGGTGGTGAGTTGTGCCTCTGTGGAAACGAGCCCGTTGCTACCTTCTCTCTCTAATGCAGCCATAATGGTGGCACGGGTGATGCTCAATGTAACACCCTGATATATATATCTATATATTATTAGTAATTATGTTTGATGTTTGATTATTTGTTGCGTTATTTTCATCCGTAATTATTTTTACGGAAGTTAATTTAGTTAATAGAGGAGTGGATAGATAAGGATCTAGCTTCTCAAAGAAGCTTATTGAGAAAGCTTCTCAAAGAAGCCACGAGGAAGCTTCTAGAGGAAGCCTCTTAATGAAGCTTCTAGAGAAAGCTACATGAAGCTGCCTCGGTAAAAACGCTGCCCAGCCTTCATTAACCGTTGGATCTTCTCGAAATTTGGTCTGAAACTTCACAAAACACTTTTCCATGATCTGACCGTTGGGATCTTTGAGAAGATGTCTGGAGTATGCTAGAAGCCTCTTAATGAAGCTTCTGGAAGAAGCCTCTTAATGAAGCTTCTAGAGAAAATTACATGAAGCTGCCTCGGTAGAAACGCTGCCCAGCCTTCGTTAACCGTTGGATCTTCTCGAAATTGGCTTTGCAACTTCACAAGACACTTTACCATGATTTAACCGTTGGGATCTTTGAGAAAATATCTGGAGTGTGCTAGAAGCTTCCGTTCCTGAGAGCATCTCTTATTTAAGCATTTCAGCCTTTGCTTTCTTGTAGCTTAGGAAAAATGCAATTTCTTCTTCTTTCTTTCTTCCAAATCCATTTCTAAAGTTCCAAGTACTTTCTCCATCACCCACATCCACCATTAGCCACCACAAACCATCATTGTTCTCCATTGAAAACCCACACCAAGAGGAACCCTTCAACCGAAGCAGAATTTCCAACTTGGCTTGCGGTTTCGGTAGAGAATGAAAACCCTAATCTGATCTTTTGTTTTCTTTCGAGGTAACCATGGTTCTATGCTTGTTTCTTGTTAGTTCCATCTTCTCTTTGCATCTTTTCTAACTTTGCAACCGCCATTGCATGTCTTATGCTTCCTTTGAAAAACCTTAGAGAAAGAGACTTTGTAAACGTTATCCTTTCATGAAATACATGTTATTTTTGTAACCTACACTGAACCCCGGTCACATTGGCGTGGTCGGAATTTCCAAATTACGTTCCTTTGTAAAACCCGAAATACTCTTAGCTCTTTCATGTAGTAATGTGGGTGTTTGACCCAGAGCACTGTTACTAGCTTTGTTTTCTTAAATCCATACTAAGTCTCCTTCGTTTTGGCATGGTAGAAGCTTGTGTGGAATCGACAAGCAAGGACAAAAATGAATCTTCAAGTGACGCGACGAGGAATCCGTGGGGTAGCTCACTATAGGTAAGGAGAGTTTATTATAAAACTTACCGTTTTAACACCATAGTTAGGGTTAGGGAACCTAGCTATGAGGATATCTGTCTGTCCCTGTTGCATGCTGATTTTTCTTCAAAGAAAATTATGTTTTAACTAATGGGATGCGATATATATATATATATATATATATATATATATATATATATATATATATATATATATATATATATATATATATATATATGTGTGTGTGTGTGTGTGTGTGTGTGTGTGTGTGTGTGTGTGTGTGTGTGTGTGTATTGTGATGAATGATATTGTTTTGGTTGTTTGAAATGTGTTGTTTGAAGACCGTGCGTGTGGAAATGATATTGTTGTGTTTGTTTGAATTATTGTTGATGTTGCTATTGAGGATTTTAATTGATATGTGATGATAATGATAATTATGATGATATTGATTTGAGATGACATTGTTAATAAAGACCATGTCAACATGGATTGTTATTATTGATGAATATGTGAATATGAAATGAGGTTGTTGTTGTTGTTGATAACGTCATTGAGATGAGATGATATTTATGTTGTGAATTACATGGAAATACGATTTGTTGATTGATGTTGGAAATGCATTGGCATGTGCATGTTGTGTATGTTCGTGGGGGGCACTGTGCACTGACCTTTCAGGGTCTTTGGCACTAGCTTTTGGCCACGTTCATACGTTGGATGTTGTGTATGATCGTGAGGGGCACTGTGCACTGACCTTCCAGGGTCTTTGGCACTAGCTTTTGGCCACGATCATACGTCGTATGAAGTGTATGTCATGGGGGGGTAGAGTGCACTGACCTTGTCGGATGGCGCAGACGTGGGTAACTAGCGTGGTTAGAGAATCTAAGCATTCCTGAGGGGATGCTTAGGTGCTTTAATTGGTCCATGGTCTTTGGCATTTACCTTTGGCCGTGATCATAGCTCATACGACACAGGAAATAGAGTAACTGTGGCCAAGTGTACTTTGTACTAGGGGGCTGTCACCTGGTAGGGAACACCTTTGGGCTCCCAGGCTGATCACCTATGGGAGGGGGGCTGTTACGTGCACAACCGGGTGGTCTCGACAAACTCAGCACAGTTCCCTAAGTGAGAGTGTCGTGTGGACACGCTTAGGCTATTTCCTAATATTTGGTTGTTGTTGGTACGTACCACACTGCATCTGAGTGTTGAGTTAGGTGCATGCATCATTCTGTGCAGTCTTGATTGGGTACATGGATGGATGATGAGTAATCGTTGGATGTGAATGATGAATATTTGTTGGATATGAGTGTTGAATAATGATTGTTGTGTATGCTTATCATGTTTGCCTATGTTCCTTGCTAATTGTGGTTATTTGGAATTGGTATTGGTTCTTTTATAATAAACTCACCCTTGCAATTTTGTATCGTGTGGTTGATACCTGTGATGATCACGAACCTTGTTCGTGGGAGCAGAATGACAGTGGCAGGGTGTAGGGAGTAAGATTCTAGTGAGGAGCCGCCGAGCCGACGTGATGACGTTGGCGTTATTTTGGGAGAGAGTTGTGTTTTGTAATCAACTCCTCCGTAGTTGGTTTTTAAGTTTTATTTTGTTGAGTTAAAGATGTAAAACTGGAATTTTAATTATATATATATGAACATATTTAATTTTCGTTATGTGTATGACATGTACCGAATTATTGTTTCTATGTAATTATGCATAATCACTTAAGTAATGGCGTGTTGTTGGATGAATTTATGTTGTGACAAAATCACTTCTATTTTCATAATAAAAAAATTAAGGGATTTCTTTTTATAAAAATTGAAATTATCGAATATTAGAGTGTGGATACCGTAGCGACGAGGCGGGTCGTTACACTCAAGCATGGTTATGAGCCCGAAATGGGTCTGGGCAAGGACGGCCTTGGGAATGCCGACGTGGTCGATATTAGGGGAAACCCGTACAAATATGGGTTGGGGTGTGAACCCGGGATGCCAGGAAAGAGGAATGCGCCGTCAAGACTCCGGGCGGATAGGGCATGGCCCGGCCATGTTAGCCAGTGTTTCACCAGTGCTGGAATAATGTTTGAGGAAGAAGTGGTAGCAATAGGAGAGGAGTTCCCTCAAGAGCCGCCAAATTTCGTGCGACCATGCCATCCCGATTCCCAAGTGGGGAACTGGCGCGTGATAAGCCAGTCAGAGGTCTATACCACTGATTCAATGTAATTAGAGGCTATAGATTCCTTTCTCTTTTGTTTTGTGAAACCTACCTTATTAAATAAACAAAGAGATCTTGTTTCATCTGTTCTTGCAGTTCCACCTTTTCTCATATCATTTTGCATGTTTTTGTTTCTTTTGTCTTGATTGGTATAGATATGAGGGTCGAGTCTTTGAGGATCCTAACGACGAGGGTTTGACAATCGATTTTGACCGAGATGTGAGCCAAATGATAAACGAAGAAGAGGAAGAGGACGTCCTTTCACCAGAGTTGGAGAGGTTGATCGCTCAGGAAGAACGCGAAATGAAGCCTCACCAAGGGGAAACCGAACTGGTAAACTTAGGGACCGGAGAGGGAAAGAAAGAAGTAAAAGTGGGAACCGGTATGACCGCACCTATCCGCCAGGGCTTGATAACCCTTCTTGAAGAATATCAAGACGTCTTTGCGTGGTCATATCAAGACATGCCCGGTCTGGACTCCGACATTGTGCAGCATAAGTTGCCATTGAATCCTGGGTCTTCCCCGGTTAAGCAAAAGCTACGAAGAATGAGACCCAAAATGTCTTTAAAAATCAAAGAAGTGAGAAAGCAGTTCGATGCGGGTTTCTTAGCTGTAGCTCAATACCCGGAGTGGGTGGCCAACATTGTCCCGGTCCCAAAAAAGGACGACAAAGTGCGAATATGCGTAGACTATCGAGACTTAAACCGAGCCAGTCCTAAAGACAATTTTCCCTTGCCACACATTGATATATTGGTAGATAATACATCCAAGTTCGCCCTTTTCTCTTTTATGGATGGTTTCTCAGGGTATAATCAGATAAAGATGGCACCCGAAGATATGGAGAAGACTACTTTCGCCACCCTATGGGGAAAGTTCTGCTACAAAGTGATGGCCTTTGGGCTGAAAAATGCTGGGGCAACCTATCAGTGTGCCATGGTAGCGTTGTTCCATGACATGATGCATAAAGAGATAGAGGTCTATGTAGATGACATGATTGCCAAATCTCGGATTGAGGGCAAACACCTCGTCAATCTGCGTAAGCTGTTTGGAAGGCTGTGGAAATACCAACTGAAGCTAAACCCAACCAAGTGCACCTTCAGGGTAAAATCGGGGAAGTTGCTGGGATTTATCGTGAGCCAGAAAGGGATAGAGATAGATCCCGAGAAAGTGAAGGCCATTCTTGGAATGCCAGAGCCGCGCACGGAGAAGCAGGTTCGAGGTTTCTTGGGCAGGTTGAATTACATCGCGAGATTTATCTCGCAACTCACCCCTACATGTGAGCCCATCTTCAAGCTATTACGTAAGAACCAGACGGTCCTGTGGAATAGCGACTGCCATGAGGCCTTCGAGAAGATCAAATAGAGCCTCGCAAACCCCCCGGTGCTCATGCCACCTGTAACAGGAAGACCTCTTTTCCTGTACATGACTGTGTTAGACGAGTCTATGGGGTGCGTGTTGGGTCAGCACGATGACTCTGGAAAAAAGGAACAAGCCATTTACTACCTAAGCAAGAAGTTTACCGCATATGAGATGAATTACATAATGCTGGAAAGGATGTGCTGCGCCCTGGTATGGGCGTCACATCGTCTTAGGCAGTACATGCTCAGTCATACCACGTGGCTTGTTTCCAAAATGGATCCCATGAAGTACATCTTTGAGAAACCGGCCCTCACGGGACGAATCACTAGGTGGCAGGTACTACTATCTGAATTCGATATTGTGTACGTCACCCAAAAGGCGGTAAAGGGAAGCACCTTGGCAGATTATTTGGCCCAGCAACCCCTCCAGGATTATCGGCCGATGCACCCTGAGTTCCCGGATGAAGACATCATGGCCCTGTTCGAAGAGAAGCGGACGCATGAGGACATAGACAAATGGATTGTTTGCTTCGATGGGGCATCTAATGCTTTGGGCCATGGAGTAGGGGCAGTCCTTGTATCCCCGGATGATCAGTGTATTCCTTTCACGGCCAGGCTAGGTTTCGATTGTAGCAACAATATGGCCGAATATTAAGCGTGCGCCCTTGGGATTCAAGCGGCCATTGATTTTGATGTAAAGCTACTCAAAGTGTATGGAGACTCAGCTTTGGTAATACGCCAGTTGAGAGGAGAATGGGAAACTAGGGATGCGAAGTTGATACTCTATCAAACTCACATCTTGAAGTTAGCCGAATTCTTTGACGACATTTCTTTCCACCACATACCTCGGGAGGAGAACCAAATGGCCGATGCATTGGCCACCCTAGCATCCATGTTTCAACTTGCCCCACACGGGGATCTGCCGTACATCGAATTCAGATCTTAGGGTAAGCCAGCACATTGTTGTGCGATAGAGGAAGAGCGAGATGGGAAACCGTGGTACTGTGACATCAAACAATATGTTGAGAACAAAGAATATCCGCCAGGGATTTCCGACAATGACAAAAGAACGTTAAGGATATTGGCTACTAGTTTCTTTGTGAGTGGTACCATCTTGTACAAACGAAACCACGACATGACCCTCCTACGATGCGTAGATGCCAAAGAGGCGAACTACATGATTGAGGAAATCCACGGGGGTTCATTTGGGACACATGCCAATGGGCATGCTATGGCCAGGAAGATCCTTAGGGCTGGTTATTACTGGCTCACTATGGAAAGCGATTGCTGCGCCCATGTAAGGAAATGTCATAAATGTCAAGTGTACGCGGACAATGTCAATGTTTCGCCACATCCTCTGAATGTTATGTCCCCCCCTTGGCCTTTTTCCATGTGGGGGATAGACGTCATTGGGGCCATCGAACCCAAAGCTTCGAATGGTCATCACTTCATTCTTGTGGCGATAGATTACTTCACCAAATGGGTCGAAGCAGCT
Organism: Glycine max; assembly: GCF_000004515.6. NCBI lineage: Eukaryota > Viridiplantae > Streptophyta > Magnoliopsida > Fabales > Fabaceae > Glycine > Glycine max. The sequence goes on along the minus strand of NC_038243.2, from coordinate 30,964,225 downwards.
TCTTATACCAATGTCACAAGAAGTGTGGTGGTCAGATTCATAAAGAGGGAACTGATTTGTCGATACGGACTCCCTAGGAAGATCATTACTGACAATGGCACCAATCTGAACAACAAAATGATGCAGGAAATGTGCGGGGATTTCAAGATCCAACATCATAACTCTACCCCTTATCGGCCAAAGATGAATGGGGCTGTAGAGGCTGCAAATAAAAATATTAAGAAGATTATTCAGAAGATGACGGTGTCATACAAAGATTGGCATGAGATGCTGCCTTTCGCCCTGCACGGATATAGAACCTCGGTGCGAACTTCTACTGGGGCAACGTCGTATTCCTTGGTTTATGGGATGGAAGCGGTACTCCTATTTGAGGTAGAGGTCCCTTCCCAGAAGATACTAGCGGAATCAGGCCTAGAAGAGTCAGAGTGGGCTCAAGCACGCTATGACCAACTCAACCTTATTGAAGGTAAGCGTTTGACGGCCATGAGCCATGGGCGCCTGTATCAACAAAGGATAAAGAATGCGTTCGACAAGAAGGTACGCCCGCGCAAGTTCAACGAGGGGGACCTTGTGCTGAAAAAGATATCCCACGCTGTTAAGGATAATCGAGGGAAGTGGGCCCCGAATTACGAAGGACCTTTCGTTGTGAAAAGGGCTTTTTCTGGGGGTGCTCTGGTACTCACCAACATGGATGGCGAGGAACTACCCTCGCCCGTGAACTTTGATGTCGTTAAGCGATATTACGCTTGAAGTCTGGGGCAATTGAGGGAACCGCTGCATGTTCTTTTATTTCTCAGTTTTTTGTTCTTCTTGGTTTCCTCTAGGGATTCCCATCCGCTGTAATTATCTCGTCACGTTTCTTTAAAAGAGAACATGGGTTGAGGCTTCAGTCCTCACTTTGGTTTTTAAACCTTGTGTTAGTTTGTAATAACCTGAGCCTTTTTCGTTCAGTTCATGGGGTGCCCCAAACGCTTAATTAAAATTGAACCTAACCAGCTTTCACTAAGAAGATCATTGCATTGAAAACATTCATGCATGCACATACACATGCATATTTTGTGATAACAGGGACAAAATCGTCTTAGGCCACGGTCAGAAGTCGAGACAAAGTTAACGGCAGAAATCAACCGAGGTAAGACGATGACCCGGTCACGATTTGCCACGCATTGTTGTTTCCTACTTTCAGGTACTTAGGGACGGATGCAAATAGAGGATAGGGTCACGACCGACAGATCGTCGTCTCTTCCCGACACTGGACAAGCAGAAAACGTCGCTGCAAGGCAGCCCAATATCCTTTAAGTTCACAGTAATTATTACTATCGTTTGTTTAAAATAAATAATTAATGCCTGATCTAACTTAAGTAGGTTCGAGTAGGCAAATGCTAACCTGTAGGGGTCCATGGTTATGTTTCCCCTAAAAAACAAATTGCAGGTTAGCTCGCCTGGGCGAGCTGAGCTCGCTTGGGCGAGCAACCCCTGCAGCAAATTATAAAAAACGAGGGAGGGGAACGTTTTCTGCACCCAAAAAAACTTCCCCCCCTCATTCAAAAAGAGAGAGCTCATGGTTTTTGCTTCCCCAAGCCACCTTTGGTTGCATTTTGCTTTCATTTTTGGTACTCCTATTCACTCCAACAAGTAAGTATTTAATCCTTGAGTTTTTAGCTTTCCATTGGTGCATTTTGTTCATCTTTTGGTGCTCTAAATTGTGGGAATGTGCTCAAATTTGTGGGGCAATTTTGGGATGTTTTCATGCTTGATTTGATAAAGTTGAGGGGTTGTAGGGGATGGCCTTAGGCCTATGTTGTATTCTGAAGCAATGGGGCATGCCACATTGCCCCCATTCTCTAGCTATTTATGCCTAAACATGCGCCCACCAAGTGCTCGGTGAAATGCCCCAATGACATATGAACATGGTTTTGTAAGATTGGGATTGTGGGACTGTTTTATATACATAGGGACAGCATAAAGGATTCGAAATGGGTGCCCAAATGCAATTCTAAGGTTAGGAACCCAAGCTCTTAGCTTCAATGCAAGGAAACATACTTATGGCTAAGAATCTAAATTTTGGTTTTGAAAGTGGAAAGGCATGAAAATTAGGACATGCTTGAGAGGGTTTTTACTAGAATTTGGCTGCCCCATGAGGGATACTTTGCATCTAGATAGCATGGAAAATACCTTTTAATGGTATGTATATATGTGTGTGAATATAGGTAGCATGGAAAATACCTTTCAATGATGTGTATATATGTGAATATATGGCATAAAATGCCTTGCAAAGTCTGAATGAGTAGCAAGAAATGCCTCTCAACGTATGCGTATTTGAGGATAGGTAGCATTAGGAGCCTTTTAGAAATTGTACCCATGTCAAAAAATGGCCTGAGGACGCTTCCTAAATGAATATATGATGGCATGGAATTTCCTTTTCAAATGCAAGTACGTGCATGACATAATTAGCTTTCCAATGTGCATATAAATAAATGTGAGTGAAACAACAAAAATTTGTATGTTAAATACTTCAAATATGTGTAGGTAGTTTGTGATAGCAAGATATTTAGGATGTGAATAGGTGTAATTTTGACACAAGGCCTTGAGCACGAGAAGGCGTATTATTTTCAAAGATGTATATATGTGTGGTAACTAGAATGTGTTGGATGTCCTTGTATGTTGAAATAAATAGTAGGATATTTTACACATGTGCATGTTCATAAATGAGTTACATTAAATGTGTGCATGAGTTCATTCTAAATCGGAAAAATTAGCATGTCATTTTTGTGTTAAAATAAGCATTTTCTTGTAGACTAACTTTCCAACTATCTGTCTTCACAGGAAATGGCTCCGAGGAAGCTTTCCTCGAAGAGATCTAGGAAGGAAGCCACGGCCGCAGGGACTAGTGCCGCTCCCGAGTTCGATAGCCATCATTTCAGGAGCACTGAGCACCAGCAGCGCTTCGAAGCCATCAAGGGATGGTCCTTCCACCGAGAGAGATGCATCCAGCTCAGGGACGACGAGTACACAGATTTCCAGGAGGAGATAGCTCGCCGGCGTTGGACGTCGCTGGTCACTCCCATGGCTAAGTTTGATCCAGATATAGTTCTTGAGTTTTACACCAATGCTTGGCCTACAGAGGAGGGCGTAAGGGACCTCCAGTCATGGGTAAGGGGCCAGTTGATTCCTTTCGATGCAGACGCCCTCAGTCAGTTCCTGGGATACCCCCTAGTATTGGAGGAGGGCAAGGAGTGCGAATATGGTTAGAGGAGGAACCGGGCCGACGTATTTGACGAGGAGGCCATCGCTCAGCTGCTATGCATACCAGGTCAGGATTTTGCCCGGACCGCTGCTGGGAGACGGGTGCGGATCATGCGCACCAACATGACTACCTTGACCCAGACATGGATGACGTTGCTGCTCAGCAACATCCTGCCCAGCGATCACAATTCCGACCTCCCTCTGCCGAAGTGTCAGCTGGTGTATGCCATCCTGACACGAATGAGCGTCCATGTGGCTCAGTTGATCGCTGATGCCATTTATTTATTTGCAGGTATGCCGCCTACCAGGCAACCTCTAGACCCAGATAAGCCTAACAGGGCCCTGGGTTTTCCAGCATTAATCATAGGTCTCTGCCAGTCGTTCGGGGTTCCTGTCACACCTAGTAAGGTGATTCGACTGTCGATCACCCGAGCTTTCATAGAGAAGTATTGCACGCCTAGACAGGCACAGGGTGGTGACCTGCAGGCCCCAAACGCACCACCGCCACCTCCTTAGGCTGACCCAGTTGGGTCATTTGACACGGAGCGGTATTTACGGCATTTGGTTCGCCAGCAGGCGGCCAACCACAGGGCGCATGTGTAGACCCGTGACTGTCTCTACCATCTCAGCCTCAGCCTACAGAGCCAGGGTTTTGCTTCTTTTCAATGCCCTACTCCTGATCAGTTCAGGGTAGAGGTCGCATGGCCCGGAGATTGGCCTGAGGCCCAGGCAGGGGAGGCTCCTGGTGATGCAGATGGGGCCCGAATGGATGAGAAGATGACAGATTTACTCGATTTCTTGGGGGGGGGAGCGGAGCCACATGACCAGGAGATCCCTAGATCCATATTCTCTTTTTATGTTTCCTCTTTTATCTATTACGTATCATTTTATTTTGTATAATTGAGGGACTAACGTTTGTTTCGTTTTGATTGACTCTTGTTTTGTGCATACATATCATTTGAACTGTTACGTTAGTGCTTACTTCGTTGTTGTCAATAGTGTTTGTTGAAATTCCGGAACCGTGTAGAGTTTTTCATTTAGGAACGTCGTCCTAAAAATAAAATGAACCAAAATCATGATAACGCCAAAAATAAGAAAGAATCGTTGTGAACAAATGTCGTGTCTATGTATACAAAGAAAAGAAAAGAGTTTTTTTATATATGTAAAAGAAATGTTTATAGAGGGATTTTTGTGTGTGTAAATAATGTGTGAAAAGAAATTCTTGCGTGTGTGAGCGACGAGTATATATAAAGAAACTTTTGTATAAACTACGGGTGTGTGTTGGGAAAAACGAAAAAATGAAATCTTTGAACAGGAATAGGGTTTGTATATAGACCGTGTTGATGTAAAGAGAAAGAGTTTTAATGCGTGTGTACAGAAAAAGTTCATCATAGGAATGTAGGTGTACCAAGAAAAGTTTTTCTCGTAGATGGCAATGGATGTATAGTTTTTTGTGAACATAAAAATGAAACAAAAAGGAAAAAGAAAGGAAGACCTCGAAGGTCGGCATGTTATGGTCGTAGGAAGCATAAATCATTCGTAGAGAGCAAATGTATCTTTTGGAAACAAGGGACTAACACTAAGAGTTTATTTTCCTAAATGACCGAGATAAGAATGGATGGTTTCATTGAACCGATGAAAGAACATAATTTGGAAACGTTGGGTCTGTTTGTGTAAATCCCCAACTGTAGTATCACAATGCCATAAACTGGATGCTTGAGTGCCCACCTAGCTGTGGCCATGACTAATTTTGCACGTTGTTTCCGAATCATCAATGTTACGCGTGCCTTGTGGAAATGATATGGAAGTTCAACCCGAGACCGATACCTTGACACACGAATTTGTTGTGCCCCAGATATCAAGATCGGGCTCCCACGAAAAAAGACCCTGTTGAGACACGACCTTAGACCACTTTGAACCTTGGCCTATAAAAAGAATCCTCATCCTTTCCCCCGAAGCAAAGGACAACGGAATCTCCTCAAGGGAGAGCAAATAATGAATGCTAAAACCTGATTTCCCAAAGAAAGAAATGGAGAGGGAGAAATGAAAAGTAAGAAAAGGAAGAAATGAAAAGAAAGAAAAGGGAAAAATGAAAAGAAAGGAAAAGAAGGATTCTCGATCAAAGATCGGAAGAAAGTAAAAAAGGAAAAGATAAGAGGAAAACAGAGTAATTCCCGATCAATGAAAGAAAGAGAACAAAAGATTTTTGGACCAGATAAATTTTCGGCAAGGTAAATGACTACCGGTAAAGGAAAACCCATTTTTTGGTGGTTCTTCCTTTGGGATTGCCATTCAAAGTCATTATCGACTGGCGATATCCCGTCCCACTTAAACAAAGAGGAAAAGACCGAAACACCCAGTTTCCTTTCCAAAAACACTACCCTCGAGAAAATCCTATTGATCCGTGATCGTGCGTGTGATCTTTTGATTCGATAGGAAATCGTGTGCAAAATAAAGTCATGGTGCAGTTATGGTTTAGGATTAGGGTAAAACACTTGCCTGTGTGAGTTTTTATACACTATGAGTGATTTATTCCCAGTTTCAGCTTAACCCGATGTTTCCCCTGAATGTTCATTTAAAAGCTAAATGTTGACATCCTACCCTTCATCTTCGGTTACAAGGAAAATTACCTTTGGTACGGGTATATTGTTTCTCTAAGATATAGTGCTCTCGCGAATGATTTATTTTTCTTTGCAAAAAGCATGATTCCCCTTTTTAGGTAGGAAAAAACCGGTGGACCATTCGGTCCTGCCAACAAATCTTATTCGGAGCCCTATGAATTGATTGTCATTCATGCATCCTCCACCAACGAGTCTGGAGCCCCGCGAATTGATTGCCTAGCGCTGTTCACCTATCCTCCACTCTCAAATCTTATTCGGAGCCCCATGAATTGATTGTCATTCATGCATCCTCTACCAACGAGTCTGGAGCCCCGCGAATTGATTGCCTAGTGCTGTTCGCCTATCCTCCACCCTCAAATCTTATTCGGAGCTCCATGAATTGATTGTCATTCATGCATCCTCCACCAACGAGCCTGGAGCCCCGCGAATTGATTGCCTAGCGCTGTTCACCTATCCTCCACCCTCAAATCTTATTCGGAGCCCCATGAATTGATTGTCATTCATGCATCCTCCACCAACGAGTCTGGAGCCTCGCGAATTGATTGCCTAGCACTGTTCGCCTATCCTCCACCCTCAAATATTATTCGGAGTCCCATGAATTGATTGTCATTCATGCATCCTCCACCAACGAGTCTGGAGCCCCACGAATTGATTGCCTAGCGCTGTTCACCTATCCTCCACCCTCAAATCTTATTCGGAGCCCCATGAATTGATTGTCATTCATGCATCCTCCACCAACGAGTCTGGAGCCCCGCGAATTGATTGCCTAGCGCTGTTCGCCTATCCTCCACCCTCAAATCTTATTCGGAGCCCCATGAATTGATTGTCATTCATGCATCCTCCACCATCGAGTCTGGAGTCCCGCGAATTGATAGCCTAGCGCTGTTCGCCTATCCTCCATTCTCCATTTTTATTTGGAGACCCATGAATTGATTGCCTAGCGTTGTTCATGTGTCCTCCGCCATCGAGGCTGGAACCCATGAATTGATTGCCCAGTGTTGTTCATGCATCCTCCACCATCAAGTGTGGAGCCTCCGGTGACTAGGAAATGTGGTTTTTGTTATTTTCCCGATCGGTTCGTTCGCCAAACATGTGTATATATGTATATTATGTTATTGGTGTTTTTGTTGTTTGTGTTTTGTTTTGTGTTGTGTAGAAAAAAGGAGAAGGAGAGACGGGAATCGTCATAGACTAATCACGGAAAGGGCGAAGACGGACGAAATCAGTGTTTTATCTTTGCTTTCCTCTTATCTCCGATAAAAGGTAAGTAAAGAGGGGCAACTGTCATACCCTAATTTCGTCCAGGGACTATTGCTTGATGGCATACAACCTTTAATTGACCGCTTCAAAGTACTTGGCACCCTTTGTTGCACAATATGTGAAGTCCTGAGACGCGCAGGAAATCAAAAGGAAGCGTTGTTACGCAATCCGTGAAATTTCGTAACGTGACGAAAATCAAAAGGAAGTATTGTTACGCAATTCGTGAGTTTTCGTAACTTTTTCGAAAGCTAAAAAAGAGTAATTACATGATCCGTAAGGTTATGTAACCTTACGGAAAGAAAATAAGTATCGTTATGAAATTCGTAAAGTTTCGTAACATTACGGAAAAAGAATCACCAAAAAAGTAAAAGGGGGTGTATTTAGTAAAAAAAAGGGGTGCAAATAGCAATCAGGCCCACTTGGGCCTTCCAGATTCTTCCTCCAGAAGGCGGTTGCTTCTGGAGGAAGCAACCTGGCTCGCCTGGGCGAGCTGGGTGGCAAGCTCCTCCCCTATTTTGCTATAAATAGGGGGAGGAGTGAAGAAGAAAGGGGTTCGGCCTTCTTAGCACTTCGTATTCACTTGAAATTGTTGAGGAAAATTGTTTCCGTGAAGAAAATCCTGTTGGACCTTGTGGTCTCAATAATCTTAAGAGGGATAGGCTTAGAATGCAGAAGAAGCAACAACAATCAATTTAACAATGTTCTTTAACGTGCAAGACACAACTGATTGCAACAAAATAAATAAGATAAGGGAAGAGAGAATGCAAACACAATTTTATACTGGTTCGGCCACACCCTTGTGCCTACATCCAGTACTCAAGCAACCCACTTGAGTTTTCCACTATCTTTGTAAAATCCATTACAAAGTCTGAACCACACAGGGACAACCCGTCCCTTGTGTTCAGATGCTATACAACAAGAGACTCACAGTCTCTTAACCAATCTCATTGAATAAGAAGAATGGAAGAAGAATTCTCTCTTCAAGAGAAGAATATTACAATAAAGATCATGTAGGAATCCTTAAAGATTTTGCAAGTGTTTGGCCAAGGATTTCTTTTGAGAGAGCATTTGACAATGAAGTTCTTTTGGAATCTCTCTCATTGTCTTTTGAGAGGATAAGACATTTTTGCCAAGCAAAACTCTCTCTTCAATTTCGTCCCAAGTCACACATATATATAGGCCTTTTATGGCCATTCAAAATCCAAATGATAAGATGTGACTGTTGGCGATATTCCTTGAAAATCCTCTCTGGTAATCGATTACAGAATTAGTGTAATCAATTACACAGTTGTTTTTCAACAGTTGTGGCCCTTCATTTAAAATTTGAATTTCCAATGTTTAGAGTCTCTGGTAATCGATTACATATGATGTGTAATCGATTACACACTTTCAAACCATTGGTAATCGATTACATGTATTGGTAATCGATTAGATGTGCCTTGAATGACTTGAAACCTTTCATTGTGAGGCAAGGCTTGATCTTGAAGAAATCTTGAATCAAGGCTTTGTTTGTTGAAACAATCTTGTATTAATCTTGAAGCAAAATGAGCCTTGTTTGATTCTTCTTTTGACATCATCAAAATCATGTATACATACATTCACAAATCCAAGCCGAGGCGCTTCCGTAACGTTTCTGTGGGTAATTACGCGAAGATTTTCAACCGTTCTTCATCATTCATCGTTCGTTCTTCATTGTTCTTTGATCTTCAACCGGTAAGTACCCAAATCGAGCTTTTCAATTCATTCTATGTACTCGTGGTGGTCCCCATTTGTTTCGTGTATTTTTATTCTCGTTTCATTTACTTTCCGTACCCCCTTTTGACGTGCTCCAGTCATTTATTTAAGTCATTTCTCGCCTAATCAAAAAATAAAATAAATTTTCACCGATCATTTGATTTGTGATATCTATTAATTTCTGTTAAAATGAAATTCGACCGTTCGGTCGTGTCGTAACCACGTGGGAAATCAAAAAAAGGAGGTAAAATAATAATATAATAATCAAAAAATACCTTTTAACGAAATAAAGCGAAAAAAACAATTGGACGTTTCTCTTTGGGATTTCTCTTTCTTAATTGAATTGACTAATAACTAAAGTAAAACTAAGGCTAAAATCAACCCGCAAAGTCAATCTCGTCCACAAAAATCACTAAAAAAGGATTTGAAAGTTCAATATCTCAGTTTTTCTTACCAAGTAAATGGATCATTTTTAAGGTCCAACGCCTTAAAATGATCACCTTCCAAGTAAAAATAATCGCTTGATTCACCCTTAAAAAGAACTATGTAGGTCTGATTTCCTCTTCGATGGAGGGTACGTAGGAGCAAGAGCCCCGCTTTTGTCGACCTAAAAAATAAAAAGAAATAAAAGTTAAGGTAACACAATTTCCACAATTCTAAAAATAAGGTTGTTGTCCTTTGAGACAAACGTGAGAGATGCTAATACCTTCCTCAAACGTAAATACAACTTCCGAACTTGGAATATTCTTTATGACCGGTTTCCTTCGATTTTTTCCAACATTTTCCACAAATAAACGTTGGTGGCGACTCCGCGCATTTTCCTCCTTTGGAAAACGCACCCGAGAACCTCGCCTCGCGCGCCCGCAAAAGGGCATGTTGCGACACATAGATTTCATTAATCCAAACTAATTAGAAAGTAAGCCCGCACAAAATATGTGTGATTTTGGGACAAAAACCGGGGAAAACAAAATTAGGAACAAGTGCTCATGACTTGTTCAAGGAAATGACTATAATCCAGTAAATGATAAGTGATAACTTTGTACTTGCTCATGAATTGACTTAAGAGGAATGAAGATTCAGTTAACTACAACAAAGAGTCCTTATAAGATACTAGGTCTAAGATAAAGTGATACTAGCTAACACCTAGCAGGAAATTTCAAAGAATTTTTACTTGAACAAAGCAATGCATTATTGTTGTCAATGTTGTGCTGAAACTGTATCAATGATTGCCTAAGTCCCCTTCACCTAAAAAAAAATTTTGGTAGCTATACTAAATTACAATTTACAACTTTCTTTGCTTGAGAAAGAAAAGCCAACTAGAACTCTCTAACCAAAATTGTGCTTATTCGCCTTATATTAACATGAAAGAAATCATGAATATACAGCAAGGCCAAGAGAAAGAAAGCAAATATTAGTGAATCTTCGGCATTTTGTTGATGAAAGTTTTCAAAACGAAACACAATAAAACATTCAATGAAAGGAAATTTAGAGCTCATAGTAGTTTAATAACATGTTGGAACCAGACATTTTACTTAATTCTCTTAAACCAAAAAACTCAACATTAAATGATATTCACTTGTTAACATTAGAGATTAAAAGAAGAACGAGATATTGCAATAAAACCAACCAAGTTCATAGTTGCAACTCACAACTTATAGCAGAAACAATTCCCAGCCATACTACAACAGATGGAATTAAAAATAATTCATATTCCAGATCATAAGAAGTTAAACTGACCCGAGTTCCATTTTGTTCATGTTTAAGGACTTTTAAAAGGCTTGGGGGATTTTTCGATTCATGGAGTACTACAGAAAATTAGATTGGAACTATGGGAAAATAGTAAATCCCTTTACAGAATTATTGAAAAAAAAGGTAACTTTCATTCATGTCAAGCATGAAGAGACACAACAAGCCTTTGAAACTTTATGATTAGCCATAGGACACTTAGGTATGTTCACAAATCATAACATGCAACAAAATATCTGGGGTGGTTTATTGGAAAGGAACAAAGAAGGATATCCAGTAGTTTATAGCTGAATGTCAAGTACACAAGAAATAAGCATCAAAGCCAGTACCTCACCAGTCTCTTGTAGCCATTGCCTATTCTAATCCAAAGTTGGAGTGACATCTCCATGGATTTCATCAATGGTCTATCCACAGCCAATAGGAAGGATAACACCTCGGCATGGAGCATAGACTGCACAAATATGCCCATTTTTTTTTTTGCTATAGTTCATCCTTTCACAACCAAGAAGATAGGCCATATTTTTATATCTGAAAATCTAAAGAATCATATGTCCCCTACTTCCATTAGGGATCAAATCTTGCTCATGCATTTCTAGTCAAAATTATTCAAGCGAGTGGTAACTAAAATGAAGAAGTACAACCATGCTTAACATCCACAAATGGATGGGAAAACTAAGGTGGTAAATAAATGTTTGGATATTTAACATGTTTCATAAGGTATAAGCAGTGGCCATAATCATTGAGTTGGGCTGAATGTTGGTTCAACACAAATGATGCCCTTTAGAGCCTTGTATGGAAGGGATCCTACCTTACTTTTAAGAGGGAATACATTTCCATCAATCATAAGCATTTAAAGTATGAACCAGCTCTCTAGTGTCTACTACAAGGGACTTAATTTTCGATGACTTGAAGCATAATTAACACCATGCTCTACACGACATAATGCAACAAAATAATGAGAATAAGAGATTTGCAGGTAGGAGATAAGATGTATAAGGAATCTTGGTCTTAAAGGTTTAGATTCTTGGCCCAGTAAAGCAATGAGAAACTCAATCCAAGATTGAAGTTCATCCTGTATTCCATGTCATTTGGTTGAAGAAAGTTGTATCAAACTTTTACAGTCCTCAAAACTTACCCAGAATATTGACAAACAATTGGTTATTGTAGACACAACCGAAGGAATTTTTGGATTTTTGACACACTGCTCATGTGGAAGATGAGTTATCAATATGACATGAGTTACACGTGAGAATTCTTCATAGTGTCTGGACCACTTCAGAGGTCTACTGAAAATATGTCACACTGTCTTTATATCATTTTTTGTTCTATTCCTGGTCAAATTCAACCAGAACTCTCCTAAATGTGGCAGATGGAATTTAAAATAGTACATACTACAGATCATAAGAAAGTGTCCTGATAATAGAAATAGTTCCATTTTCTTCATGTTTTCACACATTTTAACCAATGTTATTCTCATATCCATAATCTAGTATCAGTCTGAAAACTCTTATAATGAAAAGAGTTGAAGGAAATAAACTTACAACCCAACAATTTCTGCATGTTAAAACAATAACAAAGTTGGTAGTTTAATTGTAAGCTACATTTTCAAATCCCCTTTCCCTCCTAATCAAGGTGTCACTTTCCTATTCCATATGTGCGAGTTTCAAATTCTTCAACCAATCCCATTTCCTGAGTTGGGAGTGTATAACATCCTTCATATTAAGACCAAAGGAGAGTCACTTAATAGTTAATACATATATATTCTCATATCCTCACATCTCTATTTTTTACGCATTAAATTCCATGGCAAACCTAAAGACACCCCTTGTCCTTAATATGAAGGATCTTGTATGTGATAGTTAAACCCTCTAAGCCTACACCCCCTAAATTTCTTGCATAGTCCACCATTGATAGTGATCCAGTTCTCAACATTTTGTGTCAAACCATTTATGTCTACAAAGCAAATCTTGATTCACCAAATGGCTAACTAGACCCTTTTCATGTGATAAAAGAAGCCCTCTCGAAGGCCTTTGTTTGCTATTATCCACTTGCTGGGAAGATAGTGAAATTTGATGATGGAAAACTTGGAATCAACTCCAATGCTAATGGATTTACAGCCCTTGGAGGCAACTGCTAATTGTGAACTCTCTTCTCTTCACTACCTTGAAGGGATTGATGTTCCAACTGCATAGAAACTAGTGTTTGATGATGATAACCCTAATAATTCTCATGATCCCCCTTTGGTTTTCAAGGTACCAACTTTCTCTATGGGGTTTCACCCTTGGAATGGGCTTGTTACACGGTGTTTGTGATGGGTTTGGTGCATCTAAATTCTTCAGAGCCTTGGCTGAACTTGCATGTACAGTGGAAAAAGTGAGCCATCAATGAAACCTGTGTGGGAGAGGTAAAGACTAATAGGGACACTACTTCTTAATATGGAGCTAGTCTAATTTCCCATAGATGAGACTTCAAGAGCAGTTTCACCATTTTAGCCAACCAAGGAGAGTTGACATCAATGCTTTAACTTAAACGGTAAGAGCATACAAAGACTCAAAATGGAATAGATGAAGGAAAGTCATGATGTTGTGAAAGAAAGCTTCACAACTGTTGAAGCACTTGCTGGCAACATTATTTAAGCAATTTTTATTTGTTATTGTAGTTTTTTGTTCTTAGTTTAGAGTCTTCACTTACTAGAATGAAAAATTGATTTGCTCTAGTTCCAAACTATAATATTCTTGAGTTTGACTGCCCAACTAACATTATTCAAAGCACTAAGAGAAAATTTGAGCCAATGTCTGTATTTCACCTACGCATATACATTCACAATGAATCCGTGAATGTTCCTGGAAATTAAAGTGAAACCAATTTATAACCTGTTGTTGGTGGGGTGGCTGATTTCATTGATTTGCTCCAATTCCATTCCAACATATTAAAAATGTAATCCACCTTCATGGCCATGTAGCAAACCAGTATTCATAGAGACAGTGGACCCATTACACACATGCTTCTCACAACTTAAATATATTCGAAAAAGGGATTTCTACTTAAAACTCAGTATATGTAGGGTTCAAATTAAACAAACACAAATTTGCAATGTCAAAAAATTCATAAACATGTTGCAAACACCAGGCACATATAAATGAAAGCTATAACAAATGAGGGAGCATGAACAACAAAGAAATTTAATTTAGGAGAAAAGCGACATTGGTACTTACTACACGATGAAGGTAGCTGTAAGCAATGGAGGGAATGCACTAGCTATGGCGTGGAATGAGAGTGAGACAAAGCAGTGCAAACTGAAGTAGAAGGAAGGGCACGACAAAGCTTGTGGCAAACTTTGAAGGTCACGGCGGAGTCAAGGGCGCATGAAAATGAGTAAATTAAAGGCACAAATAATCCATTCAGAGTGAAAACTGAAAATTAATAAAATAATTAAAAATCTTATGACTTCGATCAAAGACGGTTTTATAAAAACCATCGTTAACGGCTAAAAATAGTTGGCATTAATTTCAAAAATGCCACCAAATGTTTTACTACATCGATTTTTCAATAACCGACGTAGATACAACGACGCAGAAAGACGCTTTTCTAGTAGTGAAAGAAAGAAAACAATCCTATACATAAAAAAGAAAGAAAGTAAACTTTGAACGTTTTAGGGTTTTAACCACAACCACAACATTCTAATTGACTTTGTTTTCATTATGTATGAGGCTTTTGCATTTAGTGCAACCATCTTTGTGTTTAGTTTGAGCATCAGAAGTTCATTTATGTTCCTTCATTTATTTCTATATTCATTAAAAATCATATAACTGAACCATCTTGCAACTCTACTTGTGTTGGACAAGGGTTCATTGCATGTTCTATCCTTAAATAACAACCAATTCTGCTTATTGTAGCCTGTCATTATGAGTATATTTATTCTATAAAATTGATGTGTTTTGCTCACTATGAAAGAGTAGTGATTCGTCATTTATTTATTTTAAATTCTAAGACAAAAAATTATCTTAGAATTCTCAATTATTTTATTTTTTTTGTAAAAAAAACATTCTAAGATGGTTTTTTGACGAATCGGGAAAACCATCTTAAAAAATAAAAAATGAATGCTTTTGAGATGATTCTTAGAAAAAATCGTCTTAGAAAATTTACTTTTTAAGACGACTTTTAGGAAAATGTCTTAGAATTCTTAATTTTTTAAAATTTTGTTTACAAAAAAGATATTCTAAGACAGTTCTTTAAAAAATTATTTTAGAATGTTCATTTTTTAAGACGATTTTTTTTCCTAAAAACCTCTTAAAAACATTTATTTTTTATTTTTAAAAAGAACAATTTCTAAGACGTTTTCAAAACAAAATCATCTTAGAAATTATATCATTTTAAGACGATTTAGAAACCGTCGTGAAAAGTATTGACTTTCCACCAAACCAGCTACAACCACGGTGAAAAATCATGATTAAAAGATCCTTAAAACCATTGTTAAATGTTGTTGTTTTGTAGTAGTGTCAGATTGCTGCATCAATTTGATAAATCTAACCAAATCGTACCTATCTTAAAAAAACGCCTTGCTCTTCAAATATTTTGGATGGGAAATAAGTTTTGGTGAAAGTTCTCAACATGGTCTTATTTGTTTAAATAAAAAAATAACATAACATAAACTCAAAACATAACATACAATTAAATTTTTTTATGCTTATTAATTTTCACAAATTAATACAAATAATGACTATTAATATTCACAATTAAAGCACACGTCATTAAGTCCTAAATTATTGCAAATGTTAAAATATTTATTTATTAAAAAATTTTCATTTAATTTGTATCAAAATGAAATTTCCAAAAAGTATCCTAGACCTACTTCCTTTTATATATATGAAGATACATTTTAAGAGATCCAATACGTCTTTCTTTTTTCTCTACTGAATTATAATTTAGTGCACATAAAATTGTTTTTTTTATTCAGATTGTACGGATATGCACGAAAAAGCAAGGTAGGTCTATTTAGGTAAGTGTGATGATGTAATTTATAGGAAAACGACTCCAATTGTTACGTGGTGATATGTTGTGATCAATTTGAGTAATTTGACTTTTATTTAGGTTTCTCTCCTTGGGATGTTTCAGTGCGCTTTGGGCAAACAATTTGAGTCATTGGAGACATTCTGGTCCAAATGCACCTGATTGAGGGCGATGCTGCCATTGTCAAATGTTCAATATGAATTGAAAATTCTGCCTAATTTACCAAATTACTTGAAGATCGTTTCCTCATCACAAATCAAATTATCGATGTATAGCCGGATATAAAAATTGAAATTCATCTTTTATTGTACAATTATAATAATTAAACATATCGATAGAAATGTGATTATTTGATCGTGCATAAGAAATTTTTTTATTATGAGAGATAAAATTTATTTGTGATTTTTATGAGAGTTAGTCTCATGACTTTTGACGAAAGTACCTTGCTTGTAAAAAAACTAAAATAATAATATAACATAAATAGACATTAGTAGGTTAAGAAGTTTTATATCTTATTTGACTAAAAGCAATGAAATCAAGGAAAAAAGGAAAAAATATATAGATAAAAAAAATCTTTTCCATTTTGTTCCGTGTATCTTTTTCTTCTGTGAACTGACAAAATTAATAAACTTACAACGAGAAAGAAAATAAAATAAAACTGAAAATTCCTTAAATGAAAGACTTCTTTTTTTCTATTTTGTTATCCTTGTTAGAAGGTGGAAATAAAACAACCATTTTAAGAACAAGATGACCAAAACAAACTTGTACAAGAAGGTTCGTTTGCAATCCATTGACATTCGTTCCTGTATTTAATATTTTATATGAACAACATAAATAAGAAGACAGAGAAATAGAAAGTAAAGTCAATATTCAGTTATACCATTTCTGGTCCAGATACAAATGCCTGATGCTAATCTATATTAAGTCTTATAAAGGAGTTGTCTAGGGAAAACCCTATTGTGCCCATGCTTCAGCTGTTGACATGTGTCCATTTTAATGGTTATTTGGTCATTTTCGCATCCCACTTCCAGGCTGTTGGTTGCTCCACGTACTGCTACAGGTATCGTGTGCTGCTGCGTTGGGTTTGTTTCTTCTTCATTTTGTTTCCATCTGAGCTTTGGGTTTTGGTTAAAATTCACGTTTTTGTTTTCAGCTATTATTCTTTGGTTTTGGTTTTTCCTGTTTAGCTTTTGTTTCATCAATTTTGGTTTTTGTTGTGGGGATTTTGTTTGACATTTTTGTTTTCGACTATTATTCTCCGGTTTTGGTTTTTCCTGTTCAGCTTTTGTTTCGCCGATTTTGGTTTTTGCTGTGTGGATTTTGTTTGACATTTTTGTTTTCAACTATTATTCTCCGGTTTTGGGTTTTCCTGTTTAGCTTTTGTTTCGTCGATGTTGGTTTTTGCTATGGGGATTTTGTTTCATCAATGCATGCTGTGTTTGGCGAGAAATGTTGTTTGTTTTCGGTATTTTGGTTTTGGCCTTTGACGTTTTGTTCTAGGGATTGTTGTTCCAATATGCATTTGGTATTTGACAGAGGGATGATGCTGGTGGGTGGAATGTTTCCTAATATATTTATGCATGTTTAGTTGTTTCCTTTTTGTCATCCAGGTGGTGGCTGAGGCTGTCTTTTGTCCTTTTGAGGTTGATGTCTAATATGTTTTGTGGCTTATTCATTTTGTTATTAGTTTTATTTGATTGTTCCTACCATTTATTTTTGCTTTTCTTCTCCAACAAATATGACTTATACAACTATTTTCTTGTTGTTGTAGGATAGTATTCATTCTTAGTTAGCAAATCTTTCCTCACTTCCAAGTTGCCTATTAATTAGTCGGTGGAGTGCATGTACCACTTAAATCAGAGGTATTTTCCTCATCTTTGATGAATGGTGAGTCTTCGATGGTGCTTTACTTAGTTTGTTTGCTTTGTTTTTATGCAACCAATTCTTTCCTTGCTTGCAAGTTGGCTATTAATCAGCGGGTGGAATGGAGGCACCGCTTAAATCTGAGGTAGTTTGCTCATCTTTTATGCTTTTTTCCCTTGCTTTTGGTGGAACTATTTGTCAGGTCATTAATGCTGAGTGTTGGATGGTGCTTCACTTGCTTTGTTTCTTTCCTTTGTTTTGCATGCAGCCAATTCTTTCCTCGCTGGCAGGTTATCTATTAATCGGATGGTGGAATGGAGTCAACAACTTAATGTGATGTATTTTGTTGATCTTTTATCCATTTCGGCCTGCCTTTGGTGGGGTTATTTGCCAGGTTATTAATGTTGAGTGTTCGATGGTGCTTAGCTTGCTTTGTTTCCTTGGTTTGTTTTCATGCAAGCATCTTGCGTTCCAGTTCACCTTTCCTCCTGCTGACACTTGCACTTTTGTGTTCTGCATATGAGGTTCTGCTTTTGTTGCCTTCCTGCTAAGTTTAGTTGCATATGCATGTTTTTTGGTGGAATTGTTTGTTTTTTGGCATTGATGTATAATATGTTTTGCGTCTTATTGATTTTGTTATCAGTTTTATTTAATTGTTCGTAACATTTATTTATGTTTTACAACTTATGCAGCTATTTATGGTGTTGAGTGTTCGTTGGTGCTTTACTTGCGTTGTTTCTTTGCTTTGTTTTTAATGTAGGTATATTCATTCCAGTCCGTGCGGCTTTGTGTTCTGCATATGAGGTTTTGCTTTTGTTGTCTGTCGTTTCTTTGCTTTGTTCATCATGTAGGTATATTCATTCCAGTACGTGCGGCTTTGTGTTCTGCATATGAGGTTTTGCTTTTGTTGCCTTGCTGCTAAGTTTGGTTCCATGTGTATATGAGCTTTTGGTTTTCTTGCCTTCCTGCTAAGTTTATTTGCATGTCTATGTTTTTTAGTGGAATTGTTTTTTTTTGTTGTCATCCAGGTGGTTCCTGAGGGTACATTTTGTCCTTTGGTGAGGTTATTTGCCAGGTTATTAATGTTGAGTGTTCGATGGTGTTTTTCTGTCTTTTGTTTGTTGGTTTCTCTTTCGGGAGGCATCATACGTTATAGTTCCTCTTTACTGGTGCTGACACTTGCACTTTTGTGTTCTGCATATGAGGTTTTGCTTTTGTTGCCTTCCTGCTAAGGTTATTGCGTCTTATTGCTTTTCTTATCAATTTTATTTAATTGTTCATACCATTTATTTATGTTTTACAACTTATGCAACTATTTCTGGTGTTGAGTGTTCGTTGGTGCTTTACTTGCGTCGTTTCTTTGCTTTGTTTTTCATGTAGGTATATTCATTCCAGTCCGTGCGGCTTTGTGTTCTGCATATGAGGTTTTACTTTTGCTGCCTATCATTTCTTTGCTTTGTTCTTCGTGAAGGTATATTCATTCTAGTACGTGCGGCTTTGTGTTCTGCATATGAGGTTTTGCTTTTGTTGCCTTGCTGCTAAGTTTGGTTCCATGTGTATATGAGCTTTTGGTTTTCTTGCCTTCCTACTAAGTTTATTTGCATGTGTATGTTTTTAGTGGAATTGTTTTTTTTGTTGTTGTCATCCAGGTGGTCCCTGAGGCTACCTTTTGTCCTTTTCAGATTGATGTCTAATATGTTTTGGGGCTTATTCATTTTGTTATCGGTTTTATTTTATTGTTCCTACCATTTATTTATGTTTTTCTTCTCGAACAGATCTGGCTTATACAACTATTTTCTGGCTGTAGTAGGATGGTCTTCATTCTTAGTTAGCAATTCTTTGCTCTCTTGCAAGTTGCCTATTAATCAGTCGGTGGAGTGGAGTCACCACTTAAATCAGAGGCATTTTGCTCATCTTTGATGCATTTTTTGTCTGCCTTTGGTGGATCTATTTGCCAGGTTATTAATGGTGAGTCTTGGATGGTGCTTTACTTCATTGGTTTCTTTGTTTTGTTTTTGTGCTTTTCTTACTTGGTTTCTTTGCTTTGTTTTTTATGCGGCTAGTTCTTTTCTCCCTTGCAAGTTGCCTATTAATCATTGGGTGGAATGGAGGCACCACTTAAATCTGAGGTATTTTTCTCATTTTTTATGCATTTTCCCCTGCCTTTGGTGGGACTATTTGCCAGGTCATTAATGCTGGGTCTTGGATGGTGCTTCACTTGCTTTGTTTCTTTTCTTTGTTTTTCATGCAGTCAATTCTTTCCTCGCTGGCAGGTTGTCTATTAATCGGCTGGTGGGATGGAGGCAGTAACTTAATCTGAGGAATTTTGCTAACCTTTTATCCATTTTTGGCCTACCTTTGGTGGGGTTATTCGCCAGGTTATTAATGCTGAGTGTTTGGTGGTGCTTTATTTGCTTGGTTTTTTTGCTTTGTTTTTCATGCAGGTGCCTTGATTCCAATGAGTTCGACTTTGTGTTCTTCATACAAGGTTTTGTTTTTGTTTCCTTCCTGTTAGCTTAAGTTGCATATGCATGTTTTTTTGTGGGGTTGTTTTTACCCCCTTTTGCGCTTTTGAGGTTGATGTCTAATATGTTTTGTGCCTTTTTCGTTTTGTTTCCAATTTTATTTGATTGTTCCTAGCATTTGTTTATGCTTTTCTTCTTCGACAGATTCGGCTATCTAACTATTTCTGGCTGCTACAGGATGGCATTGATGCTTGGTCAGCAATCCTTCGCTGTCTTCTAAGTTGGCTATTAATGAACCGGTGGACTGGAACCATCAATTAAATTAGAGGCATTTTGCTAATCTTTTATGCATCTCTTTGTCTACCTTTGGTCGAGCTATTTGCCAGGTTATTAATGGCGTGCTTTGGCGGGTCTAACTCTCCTAATACTTTAGCCTTCCATTGTTATTGTACGTTATTACCTCTACATCTTCTGGTGAGATTCCCTTGCATGATTATCTTCGCACTTCCATTGTTATGTTTACATTGGTGGTTTTTGTGCTCTTTTGCATTTTGTTTTGTTTAGCCTATTTGAAGTACCGTTAAAATCCTGTTTGGGTCACGTCGCATGCTTACCTCTTATACAAGTTGTCTTATCAAACTTATGGGGGGAGTTAAATTCATATGACTTTCTGATTTTCTTCTCGGGCCTTAGTAGCAAATAGGTATTTGTCTCATTTCAATTTTGGATTCAGCTTATTGCACCGTATATTTTTTACGCAGCACTCTGTGCCAGTGACAACAGACGATGGCGTACTCCTAAGGCTTCCATTGATGTTAGCGCTTCTAAGGGTTCCGTTGTCGCCCAGAGAACATCTATCATCTGATGAATTGGGTGATGAAGCAACGAGTTGTAACATTAGTTGTATATGCATGTTTTTTAGTGGGGTTATGTGATATCTACTGGATGCTATATATTATATATGGTAATATCATCATTCTTTCATGCTAGGTACTAAACTGTAATTAGAGTAACTTATGGGTGAAGATTCAATCTTTAATTTATTGTGTCATTGCTTCTTATATACGATATATCTAGCATATATGCATTATTGCTGGATGATGATGAGTACTAAACATTAATTAGAATGTGTTGTTTGATTGCTTTTGAATTCTGATACTGATGTGATATATCTAATACATTCTGTATCTAACATAAAGCATCATTCCTTCATGGTAAGTACTAAACTTTCATTAGATAGTATCTTATTAGTTAAGATATGCTCTCTTAATTTGTTGTCATAAACAACACTTTCCACGTAACCAAATTACATCGGAGCCCCACACCTTCTCATTAATTCAATAAAATAACATTGTTGGACTACACAGAAAAGTTCTGAGATTGCAAAAACCGGATACAAAATCTGAAAGAAACACAGGGTTGGGGTGGTGAGACCCATAATTAAAAGGGACAAAAATTTATATGAATCAAGAGAAGTTGTTGAATCAAATGACTAAATGATCGAAAAAAGGGAATTCTCTTAATTTTTTGTCATGAACAACACTTTCCACGTAACCAAATTACATCGAAGCCCTACACCTTCTCATTAATTCAATAAAAAAAATACATTGTTGGACTACACAAAAAAAAAATCCGAGATTGCAAAAAACGGATACAAAACATAGGATTGGGGTGGTGAGACCCATAATTAAAAGGGACAAAAATTTATATGAATCAAGAGAAGTTGTTGAATGAAATGATAAAAGGATCAAACGAACAAAAATTTATATGAATCAAGAGAAGTTGTTGAATCAAATGATAAAAGGATCAAACGAAGGGAATTGAGAGAAACTCCCGGTGGACTGGAACCACTAATTAAATAAAAATGTGCTCCAACAAAATCAAAAAGCAAGACAAGAATCCCACGAAGGTTCAACATTTCTTTTGGTTGGAAAAGTTTGAAAAAAAAATTGCAAAACATGCAGATCACATATGAATATATATACGAATAGACGTCAGCCCAAAAAGAGGAACAAAGCCATAAATAAAAACAACCCATGGCAAATAATCGGACGCAGTGACAACCACGAGAAAAAAAATCGCGAAATATGCAGATCATATATGAATATAAATAATCCAACGCAGGGACATCCACGAAAATAAATAAGTTGTTCGATGTGCATGTCAAACGCAATGAAAATACTAATGTCGTTGGATGATATCAGAATATAAAATTGTTCAAAATATTTAAAAATGAAAATTACATTTCTTCAAAGTTGATGTCGTCGTTCTCCCATTCAATATCTTTCCTGACCAGCAGTTCCCATGCATGGTCATCAAACCGGTAGTAGAAGACTACCTCATCTCCGGGGATCAATTTTTTTCATCAAGTAAGTGGAACCATGGGTCGGCAACTGATGGGACATCATTATGGATGGTGATGTCCTAGTGGGTGCGTTTTGCCAGTCCGCGTTGAAGGGTGATAAATTTCTTTGAAGCATGGACAAATCTTGAAGCTGCTGCTGGAAGTATCTGTATGGAAAATGAAAAAGGAAAGGAATGGTCAAATAGTTTGATCAAGAAGGAATGAGCAGGCAATGGAACGAAAAAAAATCAAATTATCATAGATGATTAAAGGTGTAGTGAAACCCACCAAGGGGAGGGTGCGCTGTATCATGTCCTTTGTGACATCAGCTGTAAAAATATATCTCCTTTTTGATATAAGAGGCTTTACACGCAATTGCCTCTGTGTAGGTTCGATGACATAAACCGAGAAAGTAGTATTTTTGTTAGAAGCAACACAATGAAGAATGACACTCTCATTTAGATCGTGTGCCCTTCTGAATTCCTTTAGGCCATCAGCAAAAAAACATTTGCCACTGTGCCTCCTTACTCGAATGAAATATTTGTTGCCATCATAGTGGAATAAAACATACTTTGGGTATCTGTACACCCATTGCCTATGAAAAGAGAATGGGACTTGCAGAAGGTTCTGCATTGAAAAGCAGTCAACAGAAGTAGACAATAAAAGAATGAAAAATTATGTTAACTATACGATGTTTGTCAGTGTGAATCCTAACCTTTTGAACACGAAATGGTGCAGTGAATCTGATGGTGGCTAAACAATCAGATAACTGCAATAGGAATGAAATAAAAATAGTAAGCAACCAAGCGATTAGAGGAAAATAGATATAACAAAGATTAGAAGGAGGAATCGCAGAAAAAAAGTTACAATAGTTGAGTTGGATCTGGAAGTGCTCATGTTTGTATGTTTATGTAAGATACAAGGGAGTTTAAAAAACAATGTGGTATATATATATGTCACAACTGATAGAGAAATCTTGCGCCAATTAAATGGCCACTCCTCGATGGTTAATGTAGAATAGAGTGGCGAACAGTCGCAACTGATAGAGAAGTGTTGCCCCGATTAAATGGCGACTCCTCGATGCTTGGTGCAGAGTTGAGTGGCGAACAGTCACAGCTGATAGAGAAGAATTGCAACAATTAAATGACAACTCCTCGATGGATGGTGCAGAAAAGAGTTGCAACATTTTTTTATCTATGCTTTTTATTCTTAATCATACAAGCAAACGCAGAAGGAACAAAAAAACTCATGAAGTTTGTTAATTTTAATCAACATTTATTAGTTTACCATTTTTTTACTAACACCCAATTTTCATTACTGCATTTAATCAAATAAAAAATTAGAATCGATTGCATGTCACATATTAATATGAATATATGTATAGTTAAAACTCATATAGTTTGGTTACAAAAGCTTTGCCTCACACCACAAAATTGACTTTCTGAAATAATATATTTATTATACATAATATAATTACTTTGGTAACACCTGTCATATTAAATATATCGTGATTTTTTTTGTTCGTATATTTGTTTTCCTGCATTTTTATAAATATCAATGTTGCTTCTGGACATTGAGTCAACAAAAAAAAAATACTTTGGCTATCTACACTACCACAGATACATTCACAATGATTGATATGACTCTCCATATCCAATTTTCCCATGCTGCATTGAATGCTCGACAATCCTCAAATTCGTTCGTATTGCGGGACTTATACATTTTCACCAACCGCTGTGTCACTTCAACATTTATTCTCCATAGAGCACTTCTTCAGCACTCAACAAATATTCAGTTTTCATTCCTTGAAGAAAAAATAGTAAAACGGCTCGGAGAATGGCTTCAAAATCATCCGCTGACTTAACGAATACAAGTAGCAGTTTTGATTCATCAACAGCTACAAGCAAGGTCAGTGTCAAAGCAATTAGGTTGTTGGTTGCTCCACGTATTGGTTGATGTGTCTTTTTTTTCTTAAATTGCTTCCAGGTGTCATGTGCTGCTGGATTGCCGGTCCATTCTGTTTTCTTTCTTCTTCATTGTGTTTTGTTTATTTCATTCTTCGTTGCCTTTGTTTCTTCTTCATTTTTTTTCTCCGTTTCTTTCCTATTTTTTTTGTTTTCCATCTTAGTTTGTTGTTTTCCATCTCAGTTCTATGTTTTGTGTTTTCCTTTATGCTTAAATAGTTAAAGTTGAGATTTTTGTTTTCAGCTATTATTATTGTTCGTTTTTGGTTTTTCCTGTTCAACTTTTGTTTCGTCGATTTTGGTTTTTGCTATCGGGATTTTGTTTCATCCATGCATGTTGTGTTTGGCAAGCAATGTTGTTTATTTTCGCTGTTTTGGTTTTGCCTTTTCAGGCTTTGTTTCGTGCATGCACTGTGTGTTTTGCAGGGACTGTTGTTTCAACATGGATTTGGTATTTGACAGAGCGATGATGATGATGGGTCGAATGTTTCCTAATATCTATGCATGTTTAGTTGTTTCCTTTTTTTCCCAATTCTGGCTTAGCTTATGTCCTTCAGTGTATGTTTTGGTTGTGTTATAGCCAAATACTCGTAGGCTACAAACGCATCACAGATTCCACGACTAACTTAGCACATCCACAATTTAAAAGGAAAAGAGTGCAGTGAGCCAATCCCATGACACAAATTTTCCAATTAACATCAATCATGGCCATAATGAGAAGAATGTAGCACATGATTCTCCAATCAGCTTCATAACTGTTTTTTTTTAAAAAAACCATATATAACATGTTAGAAAATTGTTATTTGTTCTATTTTTTCATGACTTCGAGTGTCTTATCACGTTACAAATCCTTTTTTTACCATTATTCTTTACCTCAATTGTGTTTGGATAGGGAATAATACTGCTACAATACGGAATTTCGATCTATATTGGTCTCTCATATTCAATAATATTTGTTTGCTTTCTGGCCAACTGAAACAATCTGAAAACTTGGCCATGGCTTTTTTATTTTGATTATTAATCCAGATTCCATTGGAAAAATACTTTATGTCAGCAGCCTGTTTTCAACTCAATGTTTAATTCCAAAATAGACTTAATGTGAGCTGTTAAGTTACGCATGAGTATTACCTTGAAAGTTTGATCCAAAAGATTATAACCACATTTACACCAGTCAGAATGCTGCATAACTTTTATATTTGTTAAGTTTGGAAGTTTTTCATTTTAGTCATTTGATGATAGATTGATTCATTTAATTATGTTGTTGTCATTCTCCACATATTTTAAATTTTACTATTTCAATACCATACTTGATTTATATTTTTGCATTTCCTCTGACTGCAGATTCAATATCAAATTCACACAGAACCATTAATCCTACAATTCACTGTAGTATTCCGCAATGATATGGTAATGTTACATACCAATTGTTTTTATTCTTTATTCAGTTTCATATTTGCTTTCTTGCTATGATTTTGTTGCAGGACATGATAGAAGTGTCATCCTTTTACCACCGACAATGGGCACCAGATTACCTTGAGTTAGTTACTTTTAGATATGATGGAATAACATACCAAATCAGGCTAAGGCAGCATCATGGAAAAGTCTACTTTGCGGAAAGCCTGGACAAATTCAGAAAATATTTATCAATTTTTGAATCTGTGATCATTAAATTCTTGGCATGCAACAACAAATCCATCTTTGATCTTTATTTCATTCCCTCACAAAAATGCCAAACTTATAGGAGGCCACAACTCATGTCAAGACAATATATTTGGACAGTTGAAATCACACAATTGATGCTTGGTGCACCAGGACCACTGGTAACAATGAAAACCTTTTTAATGTTGCTTATTAATTCATGTTTATATATCATGCTATTTTTTTCCCATGCAAAGGCTCCCTAACTGTGCCATGCCGCATGTAAATGCCTGCGGTCGACACATGACTATTCTTTGGAGATTTGGACCTCCATTACAGTGGAATGTCGTGGTGGTTGACGGTGGAGTTGGGCGCAGATATGTTGTACAACCATGGTATCAATTCCTTGCAGATAATAATTTCTCCCACGGTGATGAAGTGTCCTTCTATTACAGGAGCATTGACAAAATATGGGAAATTGTCATCCGCCGGAGAAAGAATTGGGACTACTAGATTTAGTTTATGTGCTTTCGTTTTTCTATCATTTTGTGTTTTATAAACATTTTGTCAACTGCATGGTCTCTTTCTTATTAACTTATTTGACTTTGAACATTAGATATATTATAAATGTTTAATCTTTTTAATTTTAAACATTAGCTCAAATTTTATTTATGGTTTGCAAAAGGAAAAAGTCTAGGTGGCAAGAAAATTGGAAACCAGGGGAATACAACTGATCCCCGATAACAAAGTCATCTACTGCATTCTCTTCATCATTGTCCAATACAATGCAACTTAACTCAATTCTAATCTTTTGTCCTTTGCATTTAGTTATTTAAGCCTCTATCTCTTTGCACCATCACCAAATATAACTTCTTTTGCTAAGACAGCATAGTCAAATGGTAAGTTGTGTTTTTTCAAATGGTCTCAGACACCAAATCAAGCACTCATTTATATTGCAGTCTACAATAGCATTCAATTGTTAGCACGTTAATAAAATACCTATTTTGGCAAATTTTGTCTATACTGCTTTGGATATTGTTATTCTTTTGTTCTGCTGTTTGAGCAAAATGGTGTATACTTCTATAATTGTTATTATAACCTTATATTAATCGCTTTTCTATTATCCTAATTGTCTTGATCGAAATCTGCAAAAACAATTTTTCCTTTTTTTTCCTTGCCATGCAGTTATATCTATTTTGTCAAAAGACTATATACCTATATTGTTGTAATTATTATATTATATTAATCGTTTATCTATGGACAATGATGAAGAGTTAATTGAACTCAATTAAATAATATATTATCAATTAAATATATCATCAATTAACTCAATTCTTACTTTTTTCCTTTTTATACATTTATTTCAGAGTTAATTGATGATATATTTGATAACTTTAATTAATTTATAACCAATTAACTCATTCCAATTTTTTAAAGCTTTTTTTTTAAAAATGACTATTTTTTATTTCTTTGATTTTGGAAAAAAAAAGGACAAAAAAATAGTTGTTACCTGATCTATCAACCAAAATGGACTATCATTCAATAATAGAAATTTCTATTATATATTCTCCTGCACATTAAATTTACAAAAAAAATCATCTCATATATTTATAATAATTATTATTATTATAATATGTGACTCTTCACATACAATCCTCGAAGGCACAAAACATTCCGCAGAAAACATACGCATATAAACCTCGAAGGCCTAAAAACCTTACAAATAGTTGCATATGTGACTCTTCACATACAATCCTCGAAGGCACAAACCAATTAGTCAGTGAGTCTCCCACTTCTTCTCCAAAAACCATTCCGCTTCTACACATCCACCCAATTCATTTTTACTCATTTATATTTATCATCCAGAAGAACTTTAGACAAGTTGATCAATATTTTAACCAAGGTATAGCACTAATCCCTTATCTGACTCCTATTTCAACTCAACCTAGACAAGCATGGCTTCACATTCATCCTCGGCTACAAGCAAGGTTTTTTTTTGTCCTCTTCTATTCTATACATGGATTAAGAGCCTATTATCTGTTATAGATGACATTTTGAGTACATGCATACATATATTTTTGTTGATTAACATTACCCATTTTGACTCCCAAATTTAATTCCTATTTTGACTGCTACACCAGAAAAAGATCACTTTTTTTCCCTATCTCTTCTGTTGCTTCGTATTAAATTGCAAGATGTTTCCATATATTGATCCTAATTTTTAGTGCTCCCTCATGCTTGTTGAATATTCTGACAACATTAGGTTTTTTTGGAATTTATTAACGATCCATATTCAAGGGTTGTTGTCTGTTAGAGGTCATATATAAATCACTCTCTCAGTTTTATAATTTATAATACTAATTTCAGAACAAAAACTTTTCTACATTAAAAATTCAGGGTCATAGAAATTTTGTAATACAAGTCATTCAATATTGTCTGCCCTAATATACACAATACAAACAACCTCACTTTTACTTTGATATTTTCTTATGTGTACTATTTGTGCTTAATTTTTTTCTATCCAGATTTTGATTAATTATTCCCTGTTTTGTTCTGTGACAAATTTAATTAATTTTTGTGCTATAGGATCGATCAAACTGGTTGACGACAATACGGTTTTCGGCTGCATTCCGTGTTTCCAAGGTCAACATTCAACCATTTACCCTATTGTCTTATTTCATATGTAGCAAAATTATTTTAATTAATGTTAACATGTTTCCCTGCAGAACATCATTGAGGTTCCACTGTCTTACCATAGACAGTGGAGGCCATATTATCCGACGTATGTTTTGTTTCAACATAATGGAACCACACATTTTATTAGGCTTCGCAGATATGGTAGCCGATACTTTTTTTCTGATGGCCAAATTTGATTGAGGCCGTACCCGAATCAAATAAACATTAAAATGTAGTAACTAGGAAGTGATCCTAGGTCGTTTCCCAACGAGCGATGATAAACCAAATGTTCATAACAGATAGTAGGAAAATAGTAACGAATGGGGGGGTTGTTTTCTTTTGTAAATTAAACAGCGAATAAATGTGAATTAGAAAATATCAAAATTAAAACACGTTGCTTCCCCTTGATTCACAAGCAAGTCTCTTATCCTAGGTTGCGAGAATTTATCCTTTATCAGTTCAACCACTTAATCCAACCCTAAATTAAATTACTAAGCAAAATTCAACATAAGGCATTCATTATGTGATTAAGCAACACATACACCAATTACTCATAAACGATCATTAAGCATGAACGTAAATTAAGCACAGAGACAATTAATCAAGCACTAAGCATGCATGAATTAATAGCAACAAATTCAGAGTAATTAGTGAAGAGGAAAAACTGAACAGAATTTAAGAATAATAATAGAACCTCAAAGAGAACTGTGCTTGATCCTCAAGAGAAAACAACGTTGGGGACTTAGCCTTCCATTAATCAAATAGAGAACGGAATTATAGATTGAAGAACGAAATTTTATTGCTAAAACAAAAAGTCAGAACTGGAATTGCAAAAACGAAAATAAAGGAGAAAGAGAAGAGAGGCTTAAACTAGAACCTTGGTGCTGTTATATAGTTTTCCAACCCCAAAGCTTACAAATCTGTTTTAAATCCAAGCCCATAAATAAAATCAAATCAAATCTAGATAAGATAAGATAAGATCTAGATAAAATAATATCTAGATGAGATCAAATCTAAATAATATCTAGATAAGATAAAGTCTAGATAAGATAAAATTTGTGTAGAATAAAATAGTCTGCCCTCTTCAAGTCCAAACCCAATTCTGGATTCAAGTCCAATGCTTCATTAATTCCTAAAATTAGATTAAAAACATCAAATTAGCTGAATGGGACCAAATAATAAAATTGCCTAATTAATTTGGCAATTAAGATTAATCAGTACTTAAAATGGTGCAAAAAGGGTTAAGAAATAGGAGAAAATAATGGCACATCAAAACCCCCCATACTTAGGCTTTTGCACTCCTAGGCAAAATGAAATAAAGAACAAAATCCAAGGATATCAAAGAGAGACAAACAAAAACATTTACATATTTCTCAATGAACATCAAGGAATGAAAGGAATGGGTAACATCTAACATGAAGAGATCCAAAGAGTCAAGACATTCGTGAAAATCATCCAAGCAACCCACTCATGGAAAAATAGTTAATCAGTTCAATAATGAAAAATGATTAAGCCTCACAAGATATACACTCTATCTCTCAAGTGTCTAGGCTACTGTTTACCCTTGAAGCACCTATGAAAACAAACACCACATAGACTTGGCAAAATTCTAAAATTGACAAACAACTTGACAAACACATGCACATGAGGATCAAAAGGTCTTTAAAGGTTGTAATGGGGCCAAGGACAAGGTAGGGAAAAAAATATGGAATAAGTAGCTAAATCCCAAAGGAATAGAGGAGCAATGGGGAATAAGTGGAAATTAAGCACAAGTAGTAAACCCAAACCCTCTACTATCAACAAAATCAACCAAGGCTCCCAAATCAAGTCCTCATAACAAGACCTCATTTATTCAACTTCACTTCTTTTCTTCTTCTCTTTTTTTTTTTTTGAACAGTACGAATTTGCAGAATTTGCAGCAATTGAAATTATTTTTTTGAATAGTACGAATTTGAAGATTAAAGCAAGAACTAGGCAATATATATATACATCAAGCATGGCCAAAATAAAACATTAAGCATGGCCAAAAATTATATCTTCCAATGAAACATACCCCCCCCCCCCCCACACACACACTTATTCCCAGCTTATTCCCAAAACAATTCCAAAGCTCCAAAATTCCTTAAGGGTAAGGTGATATCATGGTTTTTCACTTAAGGCTTGTAATGAGCTTCAAAACAAAGAAAGGGGAACATAGGCTCAAAGGGGCTATCAAAGGAATTAATTCAAGGTAAGTCCATTTGGCTAGAAGCTTATAAGAACAAAATTGCCTAAATCATTTCCAAATATGCATGTGAATTAGGAAGCATCAACGAGAATCAAGTCAAGGCTATTGTGCAAGCAATCAATGGGGCAAAACACACCAAAAGATTATGATGATGGATGGCTCAAATTCTCACAAAGGTAAACTTATCACTTTCAAATTAAGCTTTCAAAACTATCATGACGTGTAGAGGAAAAACAAGGATTTCAAATCACAAAATGTCAAGAGACTTTTATTTTCAGAACAATTATCCATTTCTTGAACATATCCTATAATTCAAAGAAAAATATGCAAAGTTGTACATGCAAACACAATTGACCTAAAATATTAAACTAGAAACCCAACAAAACTAACAAACCTAACAAATTTAACACAAACAAAACTAACAAAACTAGCAAAACCAAAACCAAAGAACACTCCCCCCTCATACTTAAACAACACATTGCCCTCAATGTAGCACAATTAAAAGATTAAAAGTAATTAAACCATCAAATAGAATCGGAAAAATGTAATAAAAGTAAAGAAGGAGATAGGAAAAGAAAAACTCCCTAAGTCATGGTGGAGGAAGAGTAAGGTGGAGTAAGGAAGTCTCTTCCACCACTACGTCCACTAAAGAAGAGTTTGTGAGGAATGACTTAAGTCGATGTCCATTGACCTTGAAGCTCTTATTTGTGGAGTCACTTTTGATCTCAATTGTACCATAAGGAAAAACATTAGTAACAACAAAAGGACCAATCCACTTAGACCTCAACTTACCACTCATGAGTCCAAGCTTAGAATTATACAATAACACTTTTTGCCCAACCATGAAGTCCTTCTTAATTATCATGCTATCATGGAACTTCTTAGTCTTTTCTTTGTAGAACTTGGCATTCTCATACGCTTCTAGGCGGATCTCTTCTAACTCACTCAGTTGCAACTTTCTTTCCTCACCAGCTTGATCCATAGAGAAGTTGTAGGTCTTCACTGCCCAGTATGCTTTGTGCTCAATCTCAACTGGAAGATGACATTCCTTTCCAAAGACAACCCGATAAGGAGACATTCCTATGGGTGCTTTGTAGGCAGTCCTATGTGCCCAAAGAGAATCATCTAGCTTGGTACTCAAATCTTTCCTGCTTGGCTGCACAATCTTCTCTAAAATTCTCTTAATCTTCCTGTTAGAAATTTTTGTCTGTCCATTGGTTTGGGGGTGGTATGGTGTGGATACCCTGTGTACAACCCCGTACTTTTTAAGCAAGGCATGCATTGATTTGTTGCAAAAATGGGTTCCTTGATCACTAACGATTGCTTTAGGTACTCCAAACCTGCAAAACAGATTAGATCTAACAAAATCTACAAGAACCTTAGCACCATTAGTTCTAGTGGGCTTGGCTTCCACCCATTTTGAAACATAATCAACTACAAGGAGAATGTAAACATAACCAAAAGATACAGGAAAAGGGCCCATGAAATCTATACCCCAGACATCAAACACCTCAGAAAATAGCATAGGTTGTTGAGGCATTTGTTGTCGCCATGTAAGTGCACTTCCTGCTCTCTGACACTGCTCACAAGTGCTACAATTCTTCCACGCATCTTTAAAGATGGTGGGCCAATAAAAGCCATAGTCAAGCACTTTGCGAGCTGTCCTTTGAACACCCAGATGACCTCCCGGTGCGGAAGAATGACAGAACTGCAAGACTGAGTCAGTCTCATGATCTGGAATGCATCGTCTAATGACCTGATCACTGCACAATTTCCACAAGTAGGGGTCATCCCAAATAAAATGCTTAGCATCACTTTTAATTTTATCTTTTTGAGCCTTAGATGTTAAGGGAGGAAAAACAGAAGCAACTAAATAATTGACAATGTAAGCAAACCAGGGAGTAGAAAGAGAATCAGAAATACTATACAATATATATAAATGATCATCCGGGAAATCATCTCGAATGGGTGAGTCCTCATCAGACACATGTTTGATCCGACTCAAATGATCAGCAACTAAATTTTGTGCTCCGCTCCTATCACGGATCTCCAAGTCAAATTCTTGGAGCCAAAGCATCCATCGGATCAACCTAGGCTTTGAATTAGCCTTCTTCAACAAGTACTTTAAAGCTGCATGGTCAGTATAAACAATAATGCGAGTACCAAGCAAATAAGAACAAAATTTTTCAAGAGCAAAAACTATGGCTGGCAGCTCTTTCTCAGTAGTAGTATAATTCGCTTGGGCAACATCTAAAGTCCTAGAAGCATAATATATCACCCTAGGCAATTTATCAATTTTCTGAGCAAGGACAGCCCCCAATGCATAATTTGATGCATCACATATAAGCTCAAAAGGGGCTGTCCAGTCGGGTGCCTGGATGGTGGGGGTGGTAGTCAGTGCTCTTTTGAGGCAATCAAAAGCCTCTTTGCATTTATCATTAAAGTCAAACTCCACCTCCTTTTGCAACAAGTTGGATAATGGAAGGGCTACTTTGCTAAAATCTCTTATAAAGCGTCTGTAGAATCCTGCATGACCAAGAAAAGATCGCACCTCTCGCACGCAAGAGGGGTAAGGCAATTGTGAAATAACAAAATTTTTTGCAAGATCTACTTCAATGCACTTTTTGGAAATAATGTGGCCTAAAACTATACCTTGCTCAACCATAAAATGACATTTTTCAAAATTTAGAACAAGGTTAGTTTCAGTGCATCTATTCAAAACCTTTTCCAGACTATCCAAACAAATATCAAAAGAGGATCCATATACAGTGAAATCATCCATAAACACCTCTATGCAATTTTCTAAAAAATCACTGAAAATACTAATCATGCACCACTGGAAGGTACCAGGGGCATTGCATAGGCCGAAAGGCATCCTCCTATAGGCAATAGTATCGAAGGGGCAGGTGAATGTGGTCTTTTCCTGATCCTCAGGAGCAATAGTGATTTGCATATAACCAGAAAAACCATCAAGGAAGCAGTAGTGAGATTTACCTGCCAGGCGTTCAAGCATCTGGTCAATGAATGGCAGTGGAAAATGGTCCTTTTTTGTAACTTGGTTCAGCCTCCTATAGTCGATGCAAACTCTCCAACTGTTCTGCACCCGAGTAGGAATCAGCTCCTTCTTCTCATTTTTTATCACGGTGAGGCCTGTTTTCTTCAGAACTACCTGGACGAGACTCACCCATTGGCTGTCGGAGACAGGATAAATGATTCCAGCTTGCAAAAGCTTGGTTACCTCTTTCTTCACTACATCAAGAATTACCGGGTTGAGTCTTCTCTGTGGCTGTCTTACTGGTTTAGCCTCATCCTCTAAATTTATTTGATGCATACATATGGATGGGCTAATACCAGGAATGTCTGCTAGGGTCCAGCCTATAGCATTCTTATGCTTCTTGAAAACAGATAACAGCTTCTCCTCTTGCTCATCAGTAAGGGAGGCACATATAATTACTGGAAAACTTTTTCTATCATCCAAGTAAGCATATTTTAAATTTGATGGAAGAGGCTTCAATTCTGGTGTGGGCGGCTAGATAGTGGTAGAAAGAGATGGTTTCTCAGCCTGTACCTCATAAAGAAAGTCAGAGGTATGTGTACTTCCTGAAACATGGTTAGTTCTATCTGACTCTATAAAAACAATCTCAAGAGGTAAAACATCACCAGAACTGTAATCAATATCAAATTCAGATTCACTCTCAGCATCAAATTCAGACATATGATCAAATACAATTTCAGACTCAATGCATGAAGAGTGATAGGCATGCAGATTAGAATGAAGATCAGTCATGTATTCATCAACAATATGGTCAATTATTTCAACACAAAATACAGAAAGATCTTCAGATGGGTGTTTCATAGCATCAAGAATATCAAAATGAACAGTTATATCACCAAACTCCATAGATTGTGTGCCTGCATATACATCTATCCTAGTTCTAGCAGTTTTCATAAAAGGTCTGCCTAAAATGATGGGAACTGATCCTTTAGAAAATCCCTCCTCCATATTCAAAATATAAAAATCAACAGGGAAAATCAGCTCACCAACTCTAACTAAGACATCCTCTATGAAACCAGCAGGATAGGCAACACTTCTATTAGCTAAATGAATTAGCACATCAGTTGACTACAAGGGATCAAGAGATAGAGAATTAAAAATAGACAGAGGCATCACACTAACAGAAGCTCCTAAATCTAGCATGGCATTGTCAAACTTACTGTTCCCTATAATACAAGGTATGCTGAATGTACCTGGATCTTTACATTTTTCAGGGATTTGGGGAACATATTTACCAATCAATGCGGAGACATTTCTACCCATACTAATTCTTTCACTTCCTTTAAGCTTCGGCTTATTAGTGCACAGCTCCTTCAAGAATTTAGCATATCTTGGAATTTGCTTTATTGCATCCAGTAGAGGTATGTTTACCTCTACTTTTCTAAATGTTTCCAAGATCTCCTTCTTTGGCTCTTCCATTTTTTTGTTGGAAATTGCTCTTGGAGGGAATGGAAGAGGGATATGTTGCTTCTCTTTAGATTCACCTGCATAGAAATTGTTAGGTATCTTACTCTTTAAATTTTTGTCATCATCTTTTTCTGGAGTAGAGTGAAGTTGGGCAGGTTCATTTGCAGATGAGGAAGATGTTGCTGGTTGAGGTTCTTGACACTGCTTTCCCGACCTCAATGCAATGGCACTCACATATTTGGGATTCTGGACAGATTGAGAAGGTAATCTGTCAGAATTCTGGGACTGTTGTTGATTTAACTGTGTAGCCAATTGTCCCATCTAATTGGTTAAGCTCTGAATGGAGGCTCTGGTCTTTTGTTGAAACTACATGTTTTGCATAGTCATTTGCCTCACAAGTTCTTCAAGGGAAGGTTGCAGAGGGGCCTCAACTGTTTGCTATTTATGGGGCTGTTGTTGTTGTTGCTGTTGGATTGGTGGAGGAACATATGGTCTGCTTGGGCCAGCAGCATTTTGAAAATAAGGCTGTTGTTGTTGCTGTTGTGAAGGATTCGACCATCTAAGGTTGGGATGATTCCTCCACCCGGGATTGTACCTATTGCTGGAGAGGTCATAATTTTTCTGTTGTGGCTGATTTTGCTACTGAGGTTGAGGAGGTCTATTGTAGATGTTTGCAGCATAAGCTTCAGGCTGTTCAATTGCTTCAGATTGTTGCACAGAAGGGCAAAGGTCTGTGTGGTGGTCGACAGAGGAGCATAAACCACAGAGTCTGGCGACAGGTGCAGATTTTTGATTCATGGCCAGTTGGGTTACCAGGTTAACCAAGGCATCTAGTTTACCTTCAAGCTTCTTAGTCTCGGCTGATGAAGATGAATTCGTGGCTACTTCATGCACTCCTTTAATGACAATAGCATCACTTCTGGCACTAAATTGCTGGGAGTTTGAAGCCATCTTCTCAATTAAATTTCTGGCTTCAGCAGGGGTCATGTCTCCAAGGGCTCCACCACTGGCAGCATCTATCATACTTCTCTTCATGTTACTGAGTGCTTCATAAAAATATTGGAGGAGCAGCTGCTCAGAAATCTGGTGGTGAGGACAACTGGCACATAGTTTCTTAAATCTCTCCCAGTATTCATATAAGCTCTCTCCACTGAGTTGTCTAATGCCTAAAATATCCTTTCTGATGGTCGTGGTCCTGGAAGCAGGGAAAATTTTTTCTAAGAATACTCTATTGAGGTCATCCCAGCACATGATGGACTGTGGAGCAAGGTAATAAAGCCAGTCCTTTGCTACTCCCTCTAAAGAATGAGGAAAGGCCTTCAGAAATATGTGATCCTCCTGGACATCTGGGGTTTCATGGTGGAGCAGACAATATGGAATTCTTTCAGATGTTTGTGCGAGTCTTCACCTGCAAGGCCATGAAACTTTGGAAGCAAATGGATCAGTCCAGTTTTAAGAACATATGGGACATCCTCATCAGGGTATTGGATGCACAAGATTTCGTAGGTGAAATCAGGTGCAGCCATTTCCCTTAGAGTCCTTTCACGGGGTGGAGGTTGTGCCATGTTCTCAGAATGTTGAAAACTATAATGCTCAAAATCACCAATAACAGAATGCTCAGGATGCTCAAAAGGTACTAAATGATGTCTAACTAATCTATGAAATGTCCTATCTATCTTAGGATCAAAGGGTTGTAAGTCAGGTGGATTGCCTCTAGTCATACAATATATTCAGCATGCACAACTAGTTGCCTTCTTATGCAAGTAACAATGTAGGTTTGAACTACAGCTACCATTAAATGATATCCAAATGACTTGAAATTTTGTGAGCAACCTTATAAAGTGATGAGAGGATAGCACAAAAAATTTCAAACGAAAATTCAAAGTCTAACTATAGAAGCCAAAAATGATAAGTTAAGAAAAATAAGAGAATAATACTTGGAAAATAAAAAACTTTTGACAGAATTGCAAATTTTGTAAGAAGGAGACCTCAGCCGGCCTATGGAAAAGTTATGGTTGTTTGAAGTTTTGACAAAAATACTTGGGAAATTTTTTTCTACCCCAAATACATATATAATAATTGCGATTCTGATAACCGGAGCAAAAGTTATGGCTGTTTGAAGTTTTGACAAAAATCAAATTTGCTACTTTTTTGGAACTTTCAAATCTGACCAGACAAAGGGTTCCAACTATTTTTCCCACAAAATATGGATCAAAAGAAGTGACCACAAAAAAATTCAGCCAAAAATAACAACTGTAGCTACCAAAACAAAAAATCCCAATTAATTCAGCAAGGGTGGTCTCTAAAATTTGTTCTATTCAGCAAAAGTGGTCGCTAAATCCGTCGCAAAACACTATTTACAGCAAAACACCAAAACTGAAACAGGGGAAGCGCTGAAAAGAAAAATTAAAACAGAACACACAATAAACAAAATAACAAGGTACTAAACAATACTAACACAACACGAAAGAATTAAACACTAACACGACACTAGCTATTATGAACCTTTGGACACTGTTCCCCAGCAACGGTGCCAAATTTGATCGAGGTCGTACCCGAATCAAATAAACATTAAAATGTAGTAACTAGGAAGTGATCCTAGGTCGTTTCCCAACGAGCAATGATAAACCAAATGTTCATAACAGATAGTAGGAAAATAGTAATGAATGGGGGGGTTGTTTGCTTTTGTAAATTAAACAACAAATAAATGTGAATTAGAAAATATCAGAATTAAAACACTTTGCTTCCCCTTTATTCACAAGCAAGTATCTTATCCTAGGTTGCGAGAATTTATCCTTTATCAGTTCAACCACTTAATCCAACCCTAAATTAAATTACTAAGAAAAATTCAACATAAGGCATTCATTATGTGATTAAGCAACACATACACCAATTACTCATAAACGATCATTAAGCATGAACATAAATTAAGCGCAGAGACAATTAATCAAGCACTAAGAATGCATGAATTAATAGCAACAAATTCTGAGTAATTAGTGAAGAGGAAAAATTGAACAGAATTTAACAATAATAATAGAACCTCAAAGAGAACTGTGCTTGATCCTCAAGAGAAAACAACGCTGAGGACTTAGCCTTCCATTAATCAAATAGAGAACGAAATTATAGATTGAAGAACAAAATTTTATTGCTAAAATGAAAAGTCAGAACTGGAATTGCAAAAACGAAAATAAAGGAGAAAGAAAAGAGAGGCTTAAACTAGAACCTTGGTGTTGTTATATAGTTTTCCAGCCCCAAAGCTTACAAATCTGTTTTAAATCCAAGCCCATAAATAAAATAAAATCAAATCTAGATAAGATAAGATCTAGATGAGATCAAATCTAAATAATATCTAGATAAGATAAAATCTAGATAAGATAAAATTTTGGTAGAATGAAATAGTCTGCCCTCTTCAAGTCCAAGCCCAATTCTGGATTCAAGCCCAATGTTTCATTAATTCCTGAAATTAGATTAAAATCATCAAATTAGCTGAATGGGCCCAAATAATAAAACTGACTAATTAATTTGACAATTAAGATTAATCAGTACTTAAAATGGTGCAAAAAGGGTTAAGAAATAGGAGAAAATAATGGCACATCAATAGCCGATACTTTTTTACGGATGGCCTCAAAGAGTTTAGAAGAACTCACGGAATTGACGACAGTGTCATCCTGCGGTTTTTTAGTGGTGACAAAAATACCACCTTCGAGGTGGATGCCATTGGACCTACCTTTGGCCAGCGTCATCCAAGGTCGGTTCTGACAACCACGAGACACATCTTTATAGCCGATGTCACCAAACACATGATGCAACAGAGTCTTCCTTTGGTAATTGTTTGCTAGCCACCCAATTATGTTCATGCTATTAAATTATTTAGTTTTATTTTGTTTTAACGCTGGCCACATGTTATTTTTCTCACCCCACTTTTCTTTATGAAAACAAACCTATTCTATTATTTAATTTTTGTCTTAATATTGATCAAATTTAAATTACCCTGAGTACTGTAAATACAATACAGGCAAAACATTTAGTCGTACGCTCACTATTTTTTTTCAATGTAGGTCCTTCCACCAGCAGCTTTCAGTTTTTTGTTTAGATCACAAAAAATTATTCCTGTTCAGAGAGGCTATGGCAAACGCCAACAATGGAAAATCACCATGCATGATGGTGTCCCATCTGTTGCCCAGCCATGGTTCCAATATCTCTCTGAAAATAATTTAATGCCTAGAGATGATGTAATATTCTTCTTCAGATTTGACAAACATGTATGGGAAGTTGTATTTAGAAAGGAAGTTATATGGGATGATGAGGACCTTTCCCGCTGAAGATAATGTGCAGACACCATGGACACAACCTCTTTTTTGTTTATTTC
Organism: Glycine max; assembly: GCF_000004515.6. Taxonomy (NCBI): domain Eukaryota; kingdom Viridiplantae; phylum Streptophyta; class Magnoliopsida; order Fabales; family Fabaceae; genus Glycine; species Glycine max. The sequence goes on along the minus strand of NC_038243.2, from coordinate 30,924,600 downwards.
TTTAATGTTTTTATTAATGTTGTTACTCAAATACCGTACGGTATCAGACAATTTATGCTTTATTATTTTGTTGCTTCAATGGTTTTTCCTGCTAAGGTTTAACCAAGTTAATTAAGTATCCTTTTGTGCTGTTTAGTTATATTTTGTTATTTATATGTTGATTAAGCTTGGTTATCATCTGTCCATTTTATTGGTTTTTTGCACATTTCCGCATCCCACTTGCAGCCTGTTGGTTGCTCCACTTAGTTTTGCATGTGTCTTCTTTTGGTTAAATTGGTTACAAGTGTCGTGTGCTGCTGCGTTGGCTCTGTTTCTTCTTCATTTTGTTTCCATCTAAGCGTTGGGTTTTAGTTAAAAGTTGCCATTTTTGTTTTCAGCTATTATTCTCCACTTTTGGTTTTTCCTGTTCAGCTTTTCTTTCGTCGATTTGGTTTTTGTTGTGGGGATTTTGTTTGACATTTATGTTTTCAGCTATTATTCTCCGGTTTTCATTTTTCCTGTTCAGCTTTTGTTTCGTCGATTATGGTTTTTGTTGTACATCAGAAATACTATTATGATTATTATTTGCTCATCGTTTTTTTCAAACTTTTTTCCTTACAAGACTATTCTTCTTACATTGTTTTCGACACAATTTATATGCATTTCTTCCCAATTTCTGTTTCCATTTTTAAAACAATTTTTGTGGCTTTACATTTTAAATGTATAATGATACATGTCATATTGTGAATTATATCAATTGTAGATATTTGAATATATATAACTGGAGTTATAGTTTTTATTCTATCATTCAATATATATAATGCATTTATTATATTTTCCCAAAACCGTGCTTTCTAATTATATTGATAGTGTCATTTTTTTTCACTACAAATATTTATCATGGAATTTATAATGTTATTCATGATTTAGCATAGATATAGTAAATGATTAATATTAGTATGAATTATGGAAATAAAATATGGTTACCATAGTTTGTTTTTATAGAAATTTTATATGAAAGAATAGGTAATATTTTACTGCATTTGTGTTAACTGTTTTTTTTTTCCAAACAAAAAATCAAACTTATTTTATCAATATTTCAAAAAAAAAAACAATCTCCATTTTAGTATAACATATTTACCACATTATTTAAATTTACCATGTCTGATTATTATATTGCTAATCTGGATTTAAATTTTCTTAAAAAAACCATGATATCATTTTCCTTACAAATGATAGGAGTCTATTGTTACAACTACATTTAAATTGGGCCTACAAAGTTTACAAGAATTTGTCTTCTTTTGATTATCAATTAGCACAACAATTTATATTCTTACAGGAAGATTCCTGAATTCAAATTAAACATTGCTGCTTAAACGATTTTTATTAAAAAATAATATGCAAATTAACAAATGATTTTTTCCTATTCATTAAAATTTACCACTTCATCAAATTCTATTTTATTTTATTATATTCATTATTACTATTATTATTATTGTTATTATCAATAAACTCTAAGTTGGGTTTTTTTTTTCTCTGTTGTTATGCTTTAACCTCAAATACTATCATTATTATTATACCCTTAATTTTTTAAAATAATATTGTAATAACCTCTATTAATACAAATTCAAACATTCCTAACTTTCACCAAGACCGCTTCACCTTCAACACTAAAATTATTAGACATCCATTTCTTAAATAATACACACAAATAAAACACATTCGCGGGAAAAAAAATCCCTATTTGTTGGTTTTTTGGGTATTTGATTCTGGCTCCAACTGTTGCTTTCTGCATGCATTCGCGGTCATTCCTTCAACTACTACTCCAGCTTTTGCATGCATTCCCGATCATTCAAGAACAAAGAAATTCTTACTCTGTCTTTGCGCATTCTCTCACTCTTTTCTTTCCTTGGTTTGGTTTCTTTCTTTTTGGTTTTTGTTCCTCCATTATTTAAAGTTCAATTTTGAAACTGCTCTCAGGCTTTCAATTTTTGTACTCATTTGGTGTTTCCTAGACTTTTCTTGGTTCTTAGGTTTAAATTTTCCAGCTGCTCAGACTTTCCATTTTGTGTTGATTTCCTATTGTCGTGCATTTTGGTTTGAGTTCTTGCATTTCTGTTTTTGTGTTTACATTTCTTTACAGTCACAATTGTTTTGCTTTGATACATGCATGTTTGGTGTTGTTTATGCATGTTTGTTTGTTACCCTCTTTAACGACCGGCCTGTTGGGTGGTGTTTTTTTTATGCTTTTAGCCAAGGCAAACAAAATCGGGTTTAAATTTTCCAGCTGGTCGGAGTTTCCATTTTGTGGAGAGTTCATGTTGTTGTGCATTTTGGTTTAAGTTCTTCTGGTTTTGTTTTTTTTTTTTTTTACATTTTTTTACAGTCACAGCTGTTTTGTTTTAATACATGCATGTTTGGTGTTGTTTATACATGTTTGTTTCTTACTCTTTTTTACGATCGGACTGTTTGCTGGTGTTGTTTTTTGTATGTTTTTAGGCAGGTCAAGCAAAATCAGGTAATAGCTAAGCTATCATTGCGATAGTACTATTTTCCTATCGAGGTCACCTTGAATGGCCATACCTGCAATGTTTTTTTGCTTGTGGGGCCTTAAGTTTTGGTCCATATTTATGCATTGTTGCCTATTCACTATTTTTTTAATTCATGTTTTCTCTGATGTTATTCATCATGACAGAAATTTTTTATGTTTGATAGATACTATATATTGTTGTTCCTTTTTGCTGCTCATGTTGGCTGTTGAAAAAAACAGAATCAGGTCAGCTCCATTATTCTTTCTATCTAATTCATCATATTTATAGTCTAACTTATCATTGTTTTTTTTCAATAAATAGCATTCTATTTGTTGTTGTTATCAAGTTATCTGGTTGTTTTGTGGTTTCAATTTCTATGTAAGTGTTTGACTTTTTGTTCAGACTAATGGCATGTATTGCTGACAAGATAAAAACCATCGATGGATCTAAAGAAACTTTGAAACTTGCTGTAAGGATAACCGATCTCTGGTTTGTTGGGACACCGGGCAGGTCTGAACAAGCTGAGAAGATCATTGTTGACTCTGACGTATGTTCTTAATTTGTTCATTTTGTTCATGAATTGGTTCTATTTGTAGCCGTTAATTAGATATTTGTATTATTCATAGGGTGATCAGATCCACGTGGTCTGTAAGCAAGACCAGTTAAAGGCATGGAAAATGGATTTGAAGGAAGGTTGTAGTTATGTGATGCATAATTTTAAAGTCACCAAGAATGATGGACAGTATAGAGTTTGTGATCACCCATATAAATTGACATTTATTGGAGTTATCATTGTCAAATAGTGTGGCTTAGATGGCGTTCCTTTAAAAAAGTATAGATTTGTAGATTTTTCAGATATCATTGCTGGCCAATTACAGTTTGACCTATTAGTAGGTAAGTGCAACTAGATTTACATTTCTAATTTCAACACCAGTATTTGTGGGTTTTGTTTTCCGTTACTGATTTTTACTTGATGTTTTAGACATCATTGGTGTTGTTGACGAGGTTGTCTTTCGTCATATTTCACCCAGAAGTAAGAGAGTTGTTTTTAAGCTTATGAATTTGAGGTAAATGTCTAATATGTTCTATGAGTTACTGACGGTTGTATCACTGCATGGCTGTATGTTGTTAATTCATTGTTTGTATAATGAATTGTTTTGTTTCAGTAACGAATTGGTGTCTTGCACTCTATGGGACGATTATTGTGTCCAATTTCTGGAATATTTGGATCAGCATGAGAATGAAGGGCCTATTATTGTGTTGTTGACCAATGCCAGAATTAAAGAGGGCCAGGGTATACTATGATATATAGTTAGTTGTTTTTCATCTTCATTGGATCCAACTTATGCTTTCATTTCTGAGTGGTACAGGATACTATCCATGCTTGGTTAGCAATTCTTTGAAGGCTTCTACACTGACTATTAATGAACCACTATCACTAATTGAAGAATTCAATCAGAAGTATTTGCCTCCTATTGTTATTAATATATGTTTTCTTCTTTTTCCTTCGGTCTGTTATTGATTTTTTATGTATAGGCTTTCAGAATTGGGCATTGAGATCCGGTCAATTTTGACACGTCGTTCCCAGTGGAGTTCACAGCCTTCAGGTTCTGCTCAGTTACCATCAAGGGAGACATTCATTTCCATGTCAGAGGCAAAGAGCATTTCTGAGATAAACAACCTTTGCAAAGTAATTCACTTATATATGTTTACCTGTTTATCGTTTCTTTAGATGCCTCCTGCTGAATTTAATAGCTGTAATATTTCCTACAGGAGTTTGTTTGTGTTACTGTTGGTACAATCACAAGGATTCTTATGGACAATCATTCATGGTGTTATCCATCTTGCATTCAGTGCTATAAGAAAATAGATGTCTATCCAGAACCATTTGTGTGCCCATGTGGCAAACATAATGATCGGGCTGTGCTTAGGTCTTTGTTATGCTATTTAAATTTCTATGCCCCTATATTTATGTTTTAATTTCTTTTTAGTATTTAACCCTATTATATATGTTTCCAGATATAGAGTTGAAGTCATGGTCAATTATAAAGATGAAAACACAAAATTTCTCCTGTGGAATTGTGAATGCACTGAATTGATTGGGCAGTCAGCTGATGAAGTCAACACCCTCAAAATAGAAGTAGGTATCTATAATTTCAAAATACAAAATTTCATGTTGGCATAATGTTTAATTTTATTTATGTTTTTTCCTGTTCAAGGATGGTGATCTAGATTTAAATGCCTCCCCAAAAGCACTTGATAAACTACTGGGTCATCTGTTCACCTTCAAAGTCAAAATTCAGCCGCAGTATAAAAATTCTACTGTTTTGAAGTGCTCCAGTGACTTAACTTTAATTAATGATGTTCTGGACATGTTGCCTGATGTTGAGGTCCTATTTTATGGAGTTGTTCCTCTTCATTATTGTTATATGTATATCTTATTTATATATGCTTATTTATTTTTCATTGACTCTATCGGAATCAATCAACATCTTATGCAGACATGTTCAAAGATTGAAGCTACAACATCGTTTGATTCCAATGATCCTGTCCACGATGAATGTGTAAGTTTTAAGTTTTACCATCTTATTCCAATATAGTATTTTCATAGACATATTTGGACCAGGATTCTAATCCACATTCATAAACATTATTGAATGGGATCAAGAATCCTGACTGCCATTCGCATAAAGTTCAGCTTTTGCATCGACTTATTCTTATTGTTTGTTCTATCCAGCAATTCATTTCTATAACAGCAGACCATGATCCACTTATTGGACTTCCCTTGACACCAACAAAACGACAACCATTTAATGAATGTGATGATGAAGCAAGAAGCTCCCAGATTTCACCAGCTCAGCTATCGTCCAACAAATTAGCAAAACATGAGAAGATAGAATAGATTTTGTTACTTAGGAATAGCCAACGCTTTTTGCTTTTTTGTTGGTTTTGTGGAAATTGTAATTGAACTATCTTTGTTTTATTTTGGTGTCTAATCCTGGATGGCATCGGCTATTCCAGTCTAACATCCTGTTTATTTGCAAATTCTAATAGAACTCTTTAATTTGTTATATTTTCATCTATGATTCTGTCAAACATTACGCTTATACTAGCATGCATTATTCCAGTCTGACATGTTGTTTATATCTTTTGCACAATGTTTAGATGTGTTAATTTATTATCCGAGATTATGATTTATTATATTTTCTATAATAAATTTTAAAAAAAACATTATTTATTCCACGGTAACTGAAGCATGCGTGGATGATTCGTTGTTTATGATTAAGTAAATGTCTTGATTACCAAATTTGGTCAACGCCTCTGTAGATCTTAATAGCTTAAGCTTAATTTAATTTAAGTTAATTTATGATATGTATCGAGCAAAATCTGCTATCCACTTCCGCATCTATACAGGAAGAAACAAAAATTGCTCTCATGTATTAATCATATAATTTTGTACACTTTTATAAAATAACATAAGCTATGACTTTAAAGAAGGGCAGACTAAATGTTTTATCAATGAATGAATTATACTTCTGTTCGTCACAACATACTTGATATTAAATTCCTTATTGATCAACACCTGTATCGAGCTTAATAGCCTGAGTTTAATTTAATTTAAGTCAATTTATTATATATATCAAGCAAAATCTGGTATCCAGTTCCGCATGTATACAAGAAGAAACAAATATGGCTGTCATGTATTCATCATGTAATGTCGTTAAGTTTGTAAGTATTATACAAGATATGATTTTAAAGAAGCCGAGGGTAAATATTTTATCAATGAATGAATGCTACTTCTATTGCTCGCAACATATTTGATATGAAGTTTCTTATCAATCTTACCAATCCATGTCTATAGGTACATATGTCATTACTATTTAAATTAAAAGTATCCAGATTTTGCCAGCTGTAAATCCCAAATTTGCTATTACACTCTTTTAGTTGCATTTCATTACTTACTGCTTAAGTTAATTATGATAGAGCTCATTTGAATAAGCTTTAACCAAAAAAAGTTCAACTACAATGTCCTCAACAATCCTCGCTGTTTGTTTATGTCTTTTACCATTTGAGTTTGCAATATAATTGTTCCTTCCAACAACACTCCAGTATCCAAATATAAACTACAATATCATCAACTGAACACAATAGGAACATGGAAAACCATAGATTTATAAGCAAGTCTGATTTAGCAAAAGCCAGGAGCAATAGAAAACGTATTAGACAACAAAAAGTCCATCTTGATGTTCAGCATAGTGTCCATGCAAGTCTCAATCCAGCTTCATCCCACACTGAAGATGATTATAACCAACCAAAGACACCACCTCATAGTGTTCATGCAACTGCCGATCGAGCTCCACACGATGCTGAAGATCATTGTGTGTTATCAAAGTTAACATTTTTATATCTTTACATTCAGCTCATATCAGTAAATTATGTTGATACAATATCCATATATAGTTTGTTGTTAAAAGGTAAGAAATTCATAGATTTGATGCAAGATTATAGCAATGCATGTCATTTCAGCATTCGGATTGAATCATTATCATTATTTGTTATTTCTATCATGCTTTTTATGTTTTGAAGTTAATATCTGCGATTCATCTGAGAATGAGACTTCTGGATCAGCAGAAGGTAGGATTACAAATCTCCTTCATTTGCTTATTAATTTCACTTCTAATCAAAATACCTAACTGCAACTTTCGTAGAATCTGAGACTATTTCTTCAGTTCGATATCCAAACTGTGAATCCTCGCATCATGATTCTTCAATGGACACAGGAGGTAAATGTCTTATACAATTTTTTTTGTTTTTTAAATGACACAATAAAACATATTCTAAAGTATTCTACCAGTTAATGTTCTTATATCTATTTTAGTCATTCCTATAAAAAAAATTCTCGATGCTTACGGTTATGGTCTAATATCTAATGTTATTATTCCAAAATATTTTGATCTTGGTGACCAGCTCATACAATGTAGACATTGTAATGCTAAAATGTGGTATCATGAAAACATATCAAAACGTTCAAATGCCTCAAGCCCACGATTTAGCCTATGTTGTGGAGATGGCAAGATTGAACTTCCATTGTTATAGAATCCACCTAAATTTCTACAGCAACTTCTATTTGAGCAAAATACAGCTTATGCAAAAAATTATCAACAGAACATAAGAACTTATAACATGATGTTCGCATTTACTTCTACTGGTATTAAATTTGACAAAACAATTGGTCATTCCAGAGGTCCTCCTACAATCAGAATTCAGGGTCAACCCTATCATAGAATTGGAAGTCTATTACCAATGCCTGGAAAAGAACCTAAATTTGCACAATTATATATCTATGAAACAGAAAATGAAGTTCAAAATAGAATTAACATCATGAGGTAGTTAACAACACAGTGCCAATATAAGATCCCTGATTTTGATTGATGTCCATTGTTTATTTTACATTAACATCCTCTTAATTTTTGATATATTTGAATATCTGGATTTTCAGCCACTATAATGAAATAGAGGCACATATTGTCTCAAATTTGCAAAAAATGCTGGATGAAAACAATGTTCATGCAAAAAGTTTTAGGATGGCAAGGGATAGATTATCAGACACTCAAGTGCATAGTGTCGGACTCAAATTGATTGTTGGTCGAGAAAAAGATGGTCGTACGTATAATATACCAAGTGTCCTAGAAGTTGCTGCACTTATTGTAAGAGATATTGATGCAAATTCGAACAGAGATATTTTTGTTGAAACTCAAAATGGGCAATTGCAGAGGATACATGAATTACATTGTAGTTATCTAGCTCTACAATATCCTCTATTGTTTCCTTATGGAGAAGATGGATATAGGACTGGCATTCTACATCGTGATACATTAAGCGGGAAAAGAAGAAAAAGGAATCGTCTTACAATGAGAGAGTGGTTTGCTTATAGATTATAATGCAGACCCAATGAAGGTCAAACTCTATTGCATTCTAGAAAACTATTCCAGCAATTTGTTGCTGAAGGATACACAATGATTGAATCCGAAAGACTCTCCTATGTTAGAAACAACCAAAAGAAACTCAGAGTTGATAATTTCTGTAGCTTGCAGCAATCATCCGAAGCTGGAAATATAGAAGGTTTAGGCCAAGGCAAGAGGATTATCTTACCTTCAACCTTTGTTGGCAGCCCACGTTACATGGATCAACTTTATTTTGATGGCATAGCTATATGCAGCCACGTAGGCTTCCCAAATCTTTTTATTACTTTTACCTGCAATCCAAATTGGCCTGAAATTCATAGGCTCCTGACACCTTTGAATTTGACATCAATAGATAAGCCAGAAATAATCTCCCGCATTTTCAAGCTTAAATATGAGCAAATGTTATCAGACCTTACAAAGAATCACCTGCTAGGCAAAGTCGTCGCATGTAAGTTGATGCTAATTCCTATTTGTAGTGCTACAAATAGATAAGCAATTTATTGTAAATTATGTTTTCTTTAATACCTTTCTATTAATCATATTTGGTTACAACTACAAACATGTACACAGTGGAATTCCAAAAACGAGGGCTTCCTCATGTTCATTTATTGTTATTTTTACACGCCAACAACAAATATTCATCTCCAAACAATATTGATAATATTATATCTGCAGAAATACCTTCACAGAAAGATGATCCAGAACTCTATAAATTAGTCCAAAATCACATGATTCATGGTCTATGTGGAATTTTGAGGCATGCATCTCCATGCATGAAGGAAGGAAAATGTAGTCGATTTTATCCAAAAAAGTTTCAGCCCACAACTCTTATAGATGGAGATGGTTATCCTATATATCGTAGAAGAAATACTGGTTGGACAATAACCAAGAATGGTATTATAATTGATAATAGATGTATTGTACCCTACAATCCAAAATTGCTGAAAAATTACCAAGCACATATAAATATTGAATGGTGCAACCAAAGCACTTCTATCAAATATTTATTCAAGTACATCAATAAAGGATACGATAGAGTTACGGCTGTGATGGTACATGATGACAATGAAACAGTTCCGCTTGCAAACACTCCAAATGATGAAATCAAGGAATATCTGGATTGCAGGTATGAACCAAGTTTAATATGTAAATCATCTTATGATTGTATTTTAAATATTTTTTTTATTACAAATACATTTCTCCATGTGAATCAGCTTGGAGGATCTTTGGTTTTCCAATACATGGTAGAAAACCTTCTGTAGAGAGGCTACAGTTCCATCCTCCAGGCCAACATAGCGTTCTCTACCAAGACCAAGATGATATTGATGATCTCCTCTCTAACCCAAGCATTTCTGAATCAAAATTTATAGCTTGGATGAATACAAACCAAGCTTTTGTTGAAGGTAAAAACCTGACTTATTCTGAATTTGTGACTAAGTTCGTGTATAACCAGAAACAACGATGTTGGAAACTTAGGAAAAAGGGTTATACTATTGGCAGACTTCAATGGGTTTCTCCAACTATAGGGGAATTATTTTATTTAAGGATGATTCTGACTGTCTGTAGATGACCAATCTCATTTGAAGATATCAGAACAGTTGATGGTGCTGAATATTCTACTTGTAAAGAAGCATGTTTTGCTATGGGTTTTTTACAGGATGATAGAGAATTCATTGCTGCAATCCAGGAAGCAAAAGACTGGGGCTCAGCACCTTATCTAAGGAATCTTTTTGTATTATTACTTTTGACAGGTACCATGAACAAACCTGAAGAAGTATGGGAAAAAACTTGGCATTGGTTAAGTGATGATATTGTATATAGTCATCGCAGATCATCAAACACTCTAGGTTGGCTTACATATAGCTTGACATAGAAAACTTTAATCATAAACATTATCTAACTTCCTTTTCAAATGTCTTAGGATTACATATTGATGACTCCAATCTGATGAATCTGGTATTGTTTGAAGTTGAAAATTTGTTACTAGCCAATCAAAGATCACTTAAAGACTATCCTTCCATGCCATATCCTGAGAACGCAAATTTACTAACACATGCAGACAACCACCTCATTTTGTTTGAGCTGAATTTCAACAATGAAGAACTTAGATTCGAATTCCTTAACCTTTTTTCTCAAATGACAGGTTTATTTATTGTACTAACGTGCCTTCCTTTTTTTCCTCCCTTGTGTTTCACTCTAGAATTTCAACCTGTTATTAAAACCAGAACAATCTTTATGCCTACAGACCAACAAGCACAAATTTATAACCAAATTATTCAGGTTGTCAATAAAAATGAAGGTGGAATGTTTTTCTTATATGGATATGGAGGAACAACAAAAACATTTATTTGGAAGACACTTGCAGCCTCATTGAGAGCTGACAATAAAATTGTTATTATGGTTGCTTCTAGCAGCATAGCTTCTTTGTTATTGCCTGGAGGAAAAACAACACATTCAAAATTAAAAATTCTTGTTCCTATATTTGAAGACTCGACATGCAATATTCATCAAGGAACACAATTGGCTGAATTATTGAATGAAGCAAGTCTTATCATCTGGGATGAAGCCCCTATGGCTCACAAATTCTGTTTTGAAGCACTTGATCAAAGTCTAAGAGATGTTATTAAGGCGAAATCAAGTTCTGATAAAATCTTTGGTGGCAAAGTTATGCTATTTGGTGGAGATTTCTAGCAGGTTTTGCCAGTCATTCCTAGGGGTAGCCGCTTTGATATTGTTAATTCAACTATTAATTCATCTTATCTATGGAATCATTGCCATGTTTTGACACTGTCGAAGAACATGCGTTTAGAAGCCAATACAGATGCAACAGACAAAGAAGAAGTTAATAGTTAATTCTACATTTCCAATTTTATCTAGCCATCATACCAATCCTGAATGCTTTCAAACCAGAGCTATATTAGCTTCCACAAATGAAATCGTACAAGAAGTTAATGATTATATACTATCATTGATACCAGGTGATTATAACATACTTAATCTAATTCTTATTATATATAAATTTGGACTCTATGTCATTCTTATCAAACATTCTGCAGGATTACTAATCAAATTTATTAAATATTTTTTCTCCATACTAATCTTCTAATTTTTTACTCTTTTTATTCTTTATCCGAGATATGATAACCTGATAAAAAATCACAGGTGACCAAATGGAATATCTAAGTGTTGATTATGTAGACAAATCAGAAACACTAGAGAGTTCTCATTTTCGATCACTAACAACAGAATTTCTTAATTCATTAAAAACATCCGGTCTATCGAATCATAACATCAAAATCAAAATTGGATCACCTATCATGTTGTTGAGAAACTTAGACCAAACTCAAGGACTATGTAATGACACTAGATTAATTGTTACAAACTTAGCTAAACATGTGATTGCAGCTAATATAATTTCTGGCAAAAATATTGGTCAGAATGTTTATATTCCAAGAATGTCTATGTCTCCTTCACAATCACCATGGCCTTTTAAACTTTTGAGAAGACAGTTCCCAATAATGTTTTCTTATGCAATGACAATTAACAAGTCTCAAGGTCAATCACTATCCTCAGTGGGCCTTTATTTACCTAAACTTGTCTTCTCACATGGACAATTATATGTGGCATTGTCAAGGGTTAAATCAAAAAAAGGCCTTAAAGTTTTAATACATGACAAAGACAAAAAAAAATTCAAATTCTACAACCAATGTTGTCTTCAAAGAGGTCTTTGCAAATCTTAAAAGGTTAATCCATTTCATATATATTCTCAATGATTAGTTTGTATGCTATAATATTTGATAGTTGCTTATTCATTCTCTAGCATGCAGTTAGATACAAAATTATAACTGCCAACTTTCGACACATCAATTCCAGTTCCTACATATGATAGCTCCATTTTTGCTAAGCCAGAAGTTCAAGATATAGGCAAAACCATATTCTTCATTCATGTACTTGAATAAATATTTGATACAAGTATTTTGCTTACACCATTCAATATTTAAATGTGCTTCCTGTATTTTTTTCAATTGTGAATCATAGAGCTCAATATATCTGCCATCAATTATAATCCCTTTGTTGGTTATTGTCCCATCAGGATTTCTTGACTTCTCATATTTCCCTTCTTCATACACGGACATAGAAGCCTCAAAATTCCACATGAACCATCAACCACATAATTTTGCAGTAAGAATAATATATGTCTTTGAATTTGCATCAATATCACCTGCAATAACTACACCAAATCCTGAAACCATTGGCATCCTAAAACTCTTTGAATTAACATTAATAGAGAATGCAAATGTCTAAGGCAAATCTATTTTCCTGATATTTCATTCAATAATTGTCCAGCAATCCAACAACAACAATATATATATATATATATATATATATATATATATATATATATATATATATATATATATATATATATATATATATATATATATATATATATATATATATATATATATATATATATATATATAATGCATATCATAGAAAGCCAACATTCAATGTTAACAATCATCCACGGCAAGTTGAATCATTCGATAAATGCTATTGTCCAGCAAATACATAAATAACTTAAATCACATTATTTAATTAACATGATTTTAGGAAAACAAACTATATTTATACCATATATTCATTGATAAAATATTTAGCCATTTCTAGAATACCAAATTTACTATGAAATACTGTAAGTACGTTTAAACAAAAAACTAAAAAAGATATTTAATCTTTAAATTCTTTACATGAAAATAAACAAGTTAAACTTTTTTTTTACAAACACTTATTTCTTACAAATATCATCTAATACTTATCAATTACACCATATTTCAGGTCTTCCATTAAATCATCAGCATTTGTACAAACAACACTTTTGCTTCCCTACATTTTTTAAGATATATATATTGCTCAAGACATTCAACCACTGAAGGAAAAGCAGAAGGTAAAAGAAAAAAAAATAGACACACGATCTAAACCATGATTCAGCTCTTGGATAATTTACAGCATTCCGTGGTGTAAGGGAACAAATTAACTATTACCAAAATTCAACTGCCCCTACATGTCCAATCTGCTGGACCAGCATTCAATATTCCACGATTTCCAATTTACTTGCCACGTCTCACGTCACATCTGTTGGCTAACTAGCACTTTACTAACTAATTTATAACACAAACATCATTTCCTTACAAACATTCACCTCTTTCAACTTTGCTAAAAAACAACAGCAACTGGGCTCCGACTATGAGTTCAGACTCATCAACTGCTTCAAACGAAGTAAAATTCTTGACTCTTCTTTTTGATTTTGACTTCTATTTCTGATTCTATGATGAAATTGATTATCTACATTTCAAATTTCCTCACTTGGTTGTGGAATCCTTACCGACTTTTTCTTCTCTCTCAATTAATGTTTTGAATGCATGCACCCATATATTTTATGTTTTATAGTTGACATCCATTTGACATGTCTAAAATTATTCTACATGAGGAACTATATCAATTATTTGGACTGTTGTTTTCCTATGACCTTCAGTTTGTCTGCTTTGGAAATTCGTTTTTTGTTTCATGCATGTTGGAATGCATTCTCCAGCATTGCTTCAACTATTCTAACCCTGCTTCCTCTGTTTTGGTCTTTTCTCAGTTTGTTGATCATTTTTGTATCTTCATCACTTCCACTCGATTTTTTCGCCTGCTTACACCTTCCATTTTGTTATGGCTTTGCTTTAACTTCAACCTTTCTTGCTTTTTAGATTTCATTCCTATTCTTGCTTACTCTAATCGCCCATTCCTAAAACGGCCATATCACAACTTAGATCTTAACTGAATTTCCTAGCTCATGAAACCATATTAAATAATTTCATACTATCAACTATACTGATTATTTCAACTGTTCTTTTCATATCTTGTTTATTTGTGCATGTTAACCTCCCTCATTAAATTTTGTTGTTCATCATTCTATCAGCATAACAATCAAAACACTCCAACTCAAGATTACTTTTTCTTACATATATCTTTAAAACATTCCATTAAACTTTAATTCTCTTTAATTCCCTGTATGTTTGATCAACAATTGTACAAGGTAATATCCATCTAAATGTCCTAATCTAGAATTACACATGTCTATAGAGGCTTAAATAACTAAATGAACACGACAAAAGATTAGAATTGAGTTAAGTGTCTAACAAAGTTGTTAATATAATTGAATTAAATGTGAAAAAACCAGTACAACAAGATGGCTAATTTGTGATGCTAATCAAGCTTAAGATAAGATGGATATTACATGGTCTGTAAAACATAAGCAATCAAATAGGCAGCAAATAAATATGAAATTACTGCAGCACGAAATGTCTAAGATGAAACTATGTTGATGCGACCATCAGTTGTTTTATTCTCGAATAGCTTTTATACTTTGTTTCAATTAAATTTCAGCAGAGAGGAAGAACATGGATAGACACCATTTTTCTATCAATTCAGCATATTGTTCGACAATTTTACTCCTCTAAAATGACTAACCATATTTACACTTTCTGTATCGGCTTCATAGATTAAACTTTATTGCTTTGTTTCTTCCTAACTCCACATCTTTGATTATTATCTATCAGAATAATACAGCTATATTGGTTTTTATGTCCAATCTCATTCTAGGTAGAACTTCCATTTATCAGAAAACCAGCAATCATGCAGTTTAGAGCCACATTCCACAATGACAGGGTAATATTGGATTAAAACTCATTTCTTTTTGGTTTTCTTCCCAGCTTATTTATTATAATTTTACACTCAATATTTTCTTGCAGGACATCATAAAAGTCCCGTTTTTTTACCACATTGAGTGGGCACCAGAATATCCCAAATATGCCCGTTTCAAATATAATGGACTTATATATCAAATCCAACTCAGACTCCATAAGGGAAAAAATCTTTTTTGCTGAAGGACTGAAACAGTTTAGAAAAGAATTGGCGATTTATGAATCCACCATCATCCATTCCTTTGCAATCGACTACATCTCAATATTCGACCTTCATTTCAGTCCACCGCTGGAACACCAGACTTCCGGAAGACCCTGGATGATATCCAGACAACATATTTGGACACTTGAAATAACACAATCAATAATTGACAAACCGCAACCTTTGGTAATGATTTAAAAAAAAATTATTATGACTCATATAAATACAAAACTAACTATTATTATTATTTATCTTCTTTTGCAGAATCTTCCAAACTGTATAACTAGACATCTAAATGTCTGCGATCACCACATGACAATCCTTAAAAAATTTGGACCTCCGTTACAGTGGAATGTTATTGTTCTTGATATTGGAATTGACCAAACATATGTTCTGTAACCTTGGTATCAATTCCTTGAAGACGGTAATTTTTCTCATGGTGATGAAATCTCATTCTACTACAGACATCATGAACAAATTTAGAAAATTATTATTAGAAGACAAAAGAATTGGAATAACAATGATAGTGATAGTGACTAAAGTAAGTTTAGGTTATTTCTTTTGTTTACTAATATTATCTTCGTCAATGAAATACAAATAATCTAATTATTATTAATATTACACATATTTGTGTTCATTTTTATTCTGTTTTATTGAATAAATTAAAATTCGTACAAAATAAATTACAAGTGACCCGTGCATACGCACGGTTTATCAACTAGTTTATCTTTAAAGACAATATTTTTCATATGAAATTTTGAAGTCAAATTTTCATTCAAATTTAAAAGTCTTTATTTTATTTTAGATAATAAATAGGATACAATCATCCAGAATCAACTGACATAAATAAGATTATTCTAGATAAAAGAAAGGGCACACCAAAAGCATATTTTGTTGTCTCTCAAAGTTGGGAGTCAAATATATGAATACCACATTGATGTCCGACATTCGGCATCACCTTTTAATTAGTTGCTTTTTGCCTACCCTAATTTCGGTTAATTAGTAACATATCATTGACATAAAATGTGATCCCAAGATGGGGGAACCAAAGAGGCAAGTGAACCAATATAGGTAAAATTTCATAACATCGAAATAAACATGTTTACATTATTCCTAAAATTCACAAAATTTGTATTATTATTTATTTATAAGAATTAAATAGGATGCCCATGATTAAATAACGTTGTAATTGCATTACCCTCCGCTTTGACTTTATTAACTTACCCTCCACACAACATAGAATTTTTTTGTTCTTTAAATACAGAGATCATTTTTTGTAGATTTCAATTGATTTGCAAACAAGGTTGTGCCTTGTCACCACTTGTGTGAGGGCTCTTCCTATTACTTCTTAATCTTCTCAGCATTCCATCAATTACTTTATATCTTTTTGATCCATCATCATGTTTTCTCATTGGTGCTGCTTTGTGTGTCTCTTTCTCTTGGCGGGTTTGAGAGCAGTGGTAGCTAATGCTCAGGTTTATAGAAAAGTTGGAAATAAACACTTACCTTCCAGGTCAATATTGGTGGATGCATCAGGGCATGAAAACTTCTCTACCATACAAACTCCCATTGATTCAGTGCCTTCTAACAACAGGTATTGGGTTTCCATCAAGGTGAAGGCAGGTACCTACAGGTAAAACTAAATTATTCTCCTCCATTAACATTACAAAAAACAATGACATATATCCTAAGGCATTGGGAAATTGATGCATATTATTTGTGTATTATATTGTTAGCATCATATTATGAAATGAATAAGAATATTCTAAAGTGCTATCTCACTATAAATTGACGTGCAATTAGAAATTGTTGAGTTTTATAATAATTATATAAAATAAAAGTTTAAATATGTGTTGAGATCTCTTATCCATTTTTATTTTTGTTTTGAATCTTTTAATAAAAAAAAATTGGTATTTTAAATCTATGATATATTAAAGATTTTATTTTGGGTCTTTGTCATCATTTCACACTCTTTCAATGATTACTATAGATGGAAAGAATCATTAAAATGATGTCATCATTTAATTGATGGAAACAATTTTATAATCTATGTCTATCATTGTTTTGCATCAGTAAATGAGTTTCTTTTGCAGTATAATTAAGGTATATATGATGATAATGTAATAATTTAATTGAATTGATTGTGATATTAATCCCTTGATGAATCTCAATCGACGGAAGAAAGAAATTGTGTTATTTTGTTTGTTTTAGAGAAAAAGTGAAGATTCCTTAATTATGATAAGCCTTACATCATACTAAGAGGAGAACTATTGTTGAGTGGGATGATGTAAGGCTTTTTCAGAGAGCCCTACGTTCGCAGCCATGGCTGACAATCTTGTTGTGAAATGAATGAGCTTAGGGTAATAATGTTCTACCCAGCTACTGTTTCATTTAAATTATTTGTTATAAATTTTAGGCTAAATTACAGTTTTGATACTTTTATAATTTTAAATCTGCAACTTTAGGATCATTGTTTCTAAATTAAGATATTCAGTCATCTACTATTAAGAATAAACAATTTTGATTCATTGGTCAATTGATAATTTAAAGTCAAATATTGTCATGACACTTGTATAAGCGGTTGACATAATGCTTATGTAATAATAGATTAGAAAAGTAAAAAATAAAAAAAAAATCTTAATATGAGTTGAACTTATGATTTTTTATTCAAAGATAAGATAATAAACTATTAATACATTTACTTTTTAATTAGCTTTATAAATAATATTTTATATGTATCATTAGTCCAGAGTTATTAATTTTTATCGTATTATAAAAATTTATAAATTAAAAAAGTTAATATGTAAATCTTATCAATTTTATTTTATACCAATTTATATATATATATATTTTTTGAATAGTTTACATATTTTTATTTTTATTTTACCAATTTTTAATTAAATTTCATAAATTATTTTGTAACTTTATTTTAATATACAAATTATGTTTACTCTAATTATATAAATCAATATAATTACATCAATTAATATGCAAATTGTACGAATTAAGTAAATTTATTTTAATCTGTAAATTATTTTTATGCAAATTATATAAATTAAAAAAATATATATTTAGTTTTTAAGGAAGCTTACATGTTAATATTTTCCTTTTAACTATAAAAAATTATTTAATACTAATTATATAAATCAAGAAAGTTACATATGTAACTTATTTATATAATTTATTTGATGTAATTTATAAAAATTATGTACATTTATTTTTATATATAAATAATATAAATTTTATTTTAATTATAAAAACTAATAATTTTTTAATTTTTTAGATTACTTAAAAATTATTTTAAATTTACTTAATTTATATGAATTACATAAAATAATTTTTTTAAATAACCTATATATTATTTTATGTATTTTTAAAAATTATAATAAAAAAGAAATTTTTTTGTAAATTTATATTAAATCAAAATTTTATAATAAAAATAAATACAAAGAAATATTAAATATTTATTTTAATTTATAAATTTTATTAATTTGAAAAAAAATTAATAAATCTTTTTTAATGATAAATGTTCAATAATGTTCATAAAAAAGTAAACAAAATAAATATCTTAGGAATTTATTATTTTATCTTTAAATAAAATATCATAAGTTTAATACCTATTAAGTCTTTTTTATTTATTTATTTAATCCCTTATCCCATAAGTGTCATGTAAATAACCTACATAAAACATTAATACAAACCAAAATGATTTATTTCCAAAGATAAGGGATTAAATGTTTATTTTAGAAATAGGGAAACTAAAATGATAGATTTTAAATAATAGAGAGATCAAAATTAAAATTTAACTCAAATGTTAATTATAAAATTTATATATTCAAAAATATTTATCAATAATGCTATTTTTAATGCATTACCACGAATTTATGTGCCCTTGGTCCTTGTTTCCTACTTTTCCCGTCATCGCAACTGAATGAAAATTGGACGAAAAACTACAATTAATTTGACCAAGGTCAGTTTTGGTCTTAAGGTTTTGGGGGAGAGAGTTCGTTCGAAACTCAATGCTGATTTCTAACGAACTCATTACTATCTTTGAATATTTTTCAATGTAAAAAGTTATTTTATTTTAGTTTATTTTTACAAAGGATTGGTCTTCAACTGATTATGAACAATTATTTTGATTAAGAAGCTTTAGAATCCTTGGAAAAAACCTAATAATTATTGCTTAGACTTTCATATTGATCTGTAACTAATGAAAGTGGTCATTAGTTTGACAATATAGAACTTATTTGGAGAAGAAATTTTTTTTATATAAAAAAATTATATTAACAATTTTATTAATTTTTTATATTATTGAAAAAAATAAAATCAATTCAAATGTTTGAAATATAGAACTTATTTATTTATAAAAAGTAATAAAAGAGCTATAAAAATAAAAATAAAAATAATAAAAGATAATTGAATGTAATTAATTTTCAATACACTATAAAATTAATTTCGACAATATACTTT
This sequence comes from Glycine max, assembly GCF_000004515.6. NCBI lineage: Eukaryota > Viridiplantae > Streptophyta > Magnoliopsida > Fabales > Fabaceae > Glycine > Glycine max. Next base: position 30,904,703 of record NC_038243.2, on the reverse strand, counting down.
TTCTGAAAGTGAAAAAAGCTGGAACTCAAATGAAAATAATAATAAAATTATTTTCATCAAAAAATAACTCATACATTATTCTATTTAAATCACTTTTATAAAGATTATTAATTTAAATAATAATGATTTTTGATTATATTAATTACAATTATTAGTTAATAATTTATCACGAGATCAAGATAACTAATTTATAAAACTAAGTTGATCAAATGTTAAATTAAAAATAAAAAGAACTAAAATTGTAGTTTAACCCTTTTTACTTCTTTTTTTATATATACATTGAGATATAGTATTTACTTTAATTTGCGTATGTGGAACAGAATTCATACAGCAATCCAATAAAATACTAAACGCCACATGCCTGCTGTGACTGCGATGGCTAGTGGCGACAAGGCTTACTTTTTTAGAGTTGGTTTCTATGGTTTACAAGACACTCTGCAGGAAGACATTACTACATGATTTGTACCATACAAGGAGGTGCTGTTGATTTCATCTTTGGTGCTGGCCAGTCTTTATTTGAGGTAATAATAATAACTAATGGCATTGCTTATTTTCTTCTCGCTGACGATGATTATGCTTAATTACGAACAAAAACAACCATCCAATGAAACATGAGGAGTATGCAAGTAAAATTAGTATCGTCGTTGTTAAACAAAGGTGAAATCATGTATCTTAAGAAAGAATAAAGTATGATGGGGTGGTACTGGTATCTTCATTTTTAATAATGAAGATTTTATTTTGTTAAGGTGTGTTATAGAGGTAAAAATATAGAGGAAGAATATTCTTATATAGAGGAAGAAATTATAGAGGTATAGTATTTGAACCAAAACATATTTTATTTATGTTTATTAATTTGATTTGATACATGGTGTGTCAGTATTTAAAATTTAAATTCAAAATGGATTCAATTAAATTTAAATAAGAATATTCAAGAAGATTTAATTTATTCCTAAGAATGAATTTTATAAGTTCAATTCCCTCTTTCTTTCTTACCTTACTTTTCTACTTGGGGACAAAAGAATTCATGTTGAATGTAAAGCAATGTAAGGATATGTTTGGTAAGTTTCTAAATAAGGACTTATAGGAAAAAAAAATAAGAAGAAAAAGTAAAATAAGTTTCTTCATAAGTTTGAAATTAACTTCGGTATTAGTTAATTTGTAAAAAAATTATATATATAATTTCTCTGAGAAAAATTCTACAAATTAACTGATACAAAAAATAATTTTAGTTTGTGGAATTTTTTTTTAATTTTCTTTATTTTAAAAGTAATTTGAAGAAGGTTACCCAAACATAAATTTTAATGCAGCAATTAAGAATTTGTTATTATGCTATGTTTGAATCAACTTTTTTTACTCTTAACAGTTATTTTAAAGTAGAATACAAACTATTTTAAAGTAAAATTCAATTTTTTTTTACCCAATAAACAGATGGTATGAGAGAGGCCAAGGAAAAGGTGAAAATAATTAGATCAGACACCGCCTTAAAATGCAATTTAATCAAGTTATTTGGTAAAACGTATCTTTATCATGCAATTTTTTTTTAATTATATTATAGTACAGCTTTTTTTTTCTTCTTCTAGAAATCATGGAACTATAAAAGCATATGAAATATCTTTAATCAAATATACTTCTTATTTCTTAAATTTTGTCAAAAATTTATTTGTCTACTTTGAATATTATATATCCTTTTGCGTAAACAGAAAATCCCACATACTTAAGAAAATTGAATTTCTTCCTTGTTTAGAAAAAAGAAAATATATTATTTTTCCCATAAAAAAGAACATTTGAATACATATATTCTACTTTAGTTCCTTGTATGTGGGTATTAATTTTACATTTTATACGAGTAATTTTTATATTACTTAAATTTTTAATATATTTTATTTAGTTTAGATTTAATAAATATATATTAATAGACATGTCAATAAATATTTACATATATTTTATAAACACACTTATGAAGAATTAAAATTTTTTTAATCATGATATATAATTTTCAGTAAATATATGAAATAAGTTAATGTTTATTTAAATTATTTTATTGAACAATAATTTAAAATTATTCATTTGGATGCTTCATAATAGTAAAATATACTTGTACATAATATAATAGGCTATCTGAACACATTATAAATTTCCTAAAAGAGTTATAAGATTTGTCTTGGTAGTAGATTTAAATATAAACTAGTGGAGAGCCCGTGCATTGCATGGGTCGGTATTTTACTAACTGACCTAAATACTATTAGACAGTGTGCTGTTTGTATATAACATAAAGATAATTTGTAAAAAGAGTTGATTCTGTTGGAAATATTTTGAAATTGATTTAAATTATATAAAAGAAACATAGGAAATAAATTCAAAAATATTGTGGTTTTGCAGGAAAAAATTTATTTTAGATGTATTTTATTGTGAAGAGGAACAAAATTTGCATAATTAATGGGCACATGAAAGTAATATTTTCATTATAAAAGATAATTTACACTTATAAAAAATAAGTTCTTTTGTAAAATAATCTTGTAGTCTTAGTTTAAAAAAATGTTTGTCTATAAAAGTAATTTGTTGTTATGTTAAATAATCTTGTAATTTTAGATGTATTTTATTGTAAAGAGGGACTAAATTTGCATAATTAGTGGACATTTGAAAGTAATATTTTCATTATAAAAGATAATTTACACTTATAAAAAAATAAGTTCTTTTGTAAAATAATCTTTTAGTCTTTGTTTAAAAAAAATGTTTTAGTCTATAAAAGTAATTTGTTGTTATGATAAATAATCTTGTAATCTCTATAGATAATATAATGTAAACAATTTTTTATGGAATAATATTATTTAAAAATAACCTTTTTCTTATCCTAAATAATTTTTAATCTAATTCAACAAAAAAAAATTATAATGTATAAAAAATAATCTTTTAGAACAACTTTAGTCATGTGTAACGGGTGGTGGTACTATTGAGCTATCTCTTTTTTCGTATAAAGGCCAAAACGAACCACATACAAACGTGTAAAAAAAAAACATAATAGAAATAGTAGTAGGCATCAAAATGAACAGAAAGGCATAAACAATAGCAATGTAAATCAGAATCAGACAAAGCTCACGCATGTTTTCAGTACTTCAGTCCAAAGGAAACCGAAAAAGGTAAATAGACAATGAACACATAACCGGAAAAAAAAAAAAAGCAAATGCAACACAAACCAAAAGTTCAGAGAGCAAGCCCAAAGGAGAGAAATAGTCAACGGAGTGAGGACAAGAGAGGTGGAGGTACGGGATGGGAATGGCAAAACAATGGTAATATGGGAAAAGAAGAAATGGAAAAAAAAAGAAGCAAATGCAACACAAACTAATTTTTTATGGAATAATATTATTTAAACTTAAATGATCATTTCATTTCATTTAGTCTATAAAAATAACCTTTTCTTATCCTAAATAATTTTTAATCTAATTCAGCAAAAAAAAATTATAATGTATAAAAAATAATCTTTTAGAACAACTTTAGTCATGTGTAACAGGTGATGGCACTATTGAGCTATCTCTTTTTTCATATAAATACCAACAAAAGGCATGGCCTTCAACATAATTTGGAAGCCAAAGTTCACTAAATTAGTATAAATACCAAAAGATAAACAGAGCACTGAGCAAAAGATAAACAGAACGTAAATGTTGTTAATATTAAAATAGCAATGGTGCAGTTATAGTCAAGATATTGTCTGTTAATAGGAGGAAACAAAAACCATAAAATATTCAACCTTTTTAAAAATAAAGATGAATATAAAAGTACTTATTCGTCGAAGTCAAAGTCAATGTCGTTGTTGTCCCATTCAATAATTTTCCTGATGAGCAGTTCCCATGCATGCTCGTGAAAATGGTAGTAGAATGCTACCACATCTCCGGGTGTCAAATTTTTGTCATGAATAAAGTTGAACCATGGTTCTGTAATAGCTGGCATGTCATTGTGGATGCTGAGTTGCCATTGGGTGGGTTTTAGAAGTTCGCGGTGGATGGTAATACTTTTTTTTGAGCCATAGACAAATTTTGAAGTTGTTGTGGGAAGTATATGTATGATCAAGACAAAGGATGGTTAAACAAATTGATGAGGAAACAATGACAAACTATCACAGATTGAGAAAAGTGTAGTATAACACACTAAAGGCAGGTTGTTTTGTAGCATATCATGTGTGATATCAACTGTGAAAATGTATCTTCTTCTATATATAATGGGCTTTAGGCTGGAGTGGCGGTGTGTAGGTCCGTCAACATGAACCGTGAAAGTGGTATTTCTGTCAGCAGCAATGAAACGTAGAATGACACTTTCATTTAGATTGTGTGCCTTTCTAAAATCGTTTAAACCATCAGCAAAGAAACATTTGGTACCATGTGTTCTTACTCGGATGAAATGTATATTGCCATCACAGTGGAATAAAACATATTTTGGGTAATTTCGGATCCATTGTCTGTGATAAGAGTAAGGAACTTGCAAAAGGTTCTGCAGGCAAAAGAAGTGAAGCGAGGTAGTTGAAAAAAAAATGGAAATGTAGTTAAGTAGAAAATGGTTGTTTATGTGAAATGTTACCTTTTGAACCCTGAAGGGTGCCGTAAATCTGATGTGAAAATATTAAGTAATGAAAGGAACAGAGCAAACAAATATAAGAAAGATGAAAATGAGAAGCAGAGGAAATAAATTACAATAGTGGAGCGGGAAGCGGAAGTGGCCATAGTTGTTTGTTTTGGCAGGATGCGAAGAAGTTGAATAGGAAGTGTAGTATAGATAGATATATGTGTATAGCAGTGTTGTAAGTGGCGGTGGTGTTATATCGATATAATCACTGATTTAATTAACAAATTAAATGGTGAGTCTCTGTTGTTGAAGGATGCAAAAAAGAGTTGTGAAGAGTCATAACCGGTAGATGTATACAGCACTGACGTCTCCCGATATTATTATTTTAGAGTACAAATGTATGATAATGATTACATTTCATGTAGTATAGAGAGATACAACTCCAGTAATTGTCTAGTGCATTTATTAGAAAGGTGCCTCAGTGGTGTAAGTCTTATGTGGGATGGGAAAGTGGTTTTTTTTTTTTAGACAAAGTGGAAGTTCAGAAGGCAATCTAATAGCAGAGTAAGTAGGGATAGAAAATGTGTAGGAAGTGTGTACATATTGGGAAAAGTAAGGGTTCAACAGCAATTGTGTAGTGTATTTATTAGGAATACGGATTCGTTGGTGTAATTTTAATTTGGCAATGGATAAGTTGTATTTATTTGTAGACTAAGTGGAAGTTCAAAAGGAAATCATATAAGAGTGTAAGAACGAATACAAAATGTGCAGGGTTGGTCCAAGGAGTTCGATAACATTTTCATGAAATCACATTAAATAAAAAGGATTTAAGTTGTATTTATTTGTAGACTAAGTGGAAGTTCAAAAGGAAATCGTATAGGAGTGTAAGCACGAATACAAAATGTGCAGGGGTGGTCCAGGCAGTTATATAAATAAATTGATCATAACAATTTGATTATCCTGTGTAGTGTTAGTTGTTGTCTGATGTTTATCTGCATAATAAACAGACAATTTGACATCCTATATATAAGTTGACTGTAGAATTAAATTTGAAAAGGATGTAATAATAAATAAAATGTGTGTATGTAGATATATGATAATAGCATAACAATAAAAATTACCTATATGAATGTGAGACTGTGTCATATTGGAATAACGATTACTGGCTTGGCATGTGGATGTAGAAGCAGTTGTTCTATTTTTTCGATTGTCATAAGATGACATCAAATTTCTCTGGATGGAAGAAACATTGACTATATGTCTTTTTGAGCAATGTCCAGAATCATTTATAGATAAAGTCCTATGTGATGGTGGTGTACATTGGAAGCTTGTAGCAGGGTAATTATTATGGTTAATGGTTGGACTACATTGTGAGATACATTGCAAGCTGTCTATAACAATAGTTTTTGTTAGTATAATATAATATTAATATGATATGAAGAATAATAATGTATAAATGAATTACAAATTAGAAATTACAAATCTGTATTAAGTATTACCATTAGTAGCTGAACGTTGTCTTTTTAGTTGTTGTAAAATAGTTTTCCTACGCTTCCTTCGTTCAACATATTTGTCCATGAGTAGTTCGATTTCTGCAACAATTGGCTTATAATTGCTAAACAACACCAAAATCAAATGTTGAAACTGAGTTAAATAAGTTGCTGTAGTAGGTTGACTTTGAAATGATACCAACATTATAGTTATTTGCATTTGCATGAGCGAGTAAAGAGATATGTATTTGCAATCGAAAAAGCAGAACAACATAAAACAATAGAAAAATTTGTATTGAAACACGTATTAAATTTCACACTCAATGGTTTACTGTAGTACAAATGGTCTGCTGCTCTAAAATGTTAGGTTTGCAAATTCTCTGTTGTCTGAACATTTATGATCATCGTCTTTCTTATTGAAGTCGTAAACATGTAATTTTTTATGAGGGAGGAAACAAAATGTTGGAAAATAAATAGTGCATTGCCAGATGAATTGAAAGTAACAAAAGTTTTTTAACAATTGTTTTCATAGCATTAATATTGATATTAATATTGATTGATTGACATCAATGGGGGATTGACAAAGGTCGTCGAATAAGGGAAATAAGTTTATAGAGTTAGTGAATCCAACTAACGAATGAAGCTTAGTCAGTGTTGCTGGTAAATGTGTATTTATATTTGTTTCATTAAATGCATTGAGCATAACATCCCAAAAAATAGCTGCCTATAAAACATAGAACAATCATATCATATGTTTTTATAGTTGTACACATTAAATGCATTTGCAGATAATGAGGCCAGTAACAAAATAATAGTAATTGTAAGTATTGAAAAAATCAGAGAACAATAGACATATATTAATGCTATTATTGTCAGTGTATTGTATATTGTATATATAAATAATAATATATGAATAATAATAAATTTTGGAAGTATGGGATACGTTAAGCATGAGTTATTTTTTAAATATATTATTATAATATAATTAGTATTATTATTATTTATTGTTTATTATAATTATTAAAATAATAATAATAATAATACTAATACTAATACTAATTGAATTAAAATTTAAGACCATATATAAATATATAACAATACTGATTCCAGTGTAATATGCCAACATATATGAAAGTAAAAAAGAATATCGATTTTGCGATGGACAACCAAAGGAACGAAACACTGTTATAAGTGTTATCCCCTCCCTGTTATATATAAAAATATAAATAAATATGAATATAAGAATAAATAAATTAAACCATTAAATGACATAAGCTAATATTTGGATATATCCCAACATTTGAATATATAATAAAACGGTAAATATGACAGGAGGATATTGCATGAAACCAAGTATTTTGTTCGTCATACAGTCAAACTTTACTTAGTAACATCCAAACAAAGCAAACCGAATCAATTTATATGTTATCGTATCGCAATTTGAATAGTTAATTGATAAGGTTCTATGTTATTGATTTAATAATTGTAATGGTATTCGCGATAGTAAAGAGTATGAGACGGATGAATACCAATGAAAAGTAAAACTTTAAATAAATATTATCATATATATTTGACATTCGATTGTTTATACATCATTGCTATGAAATGATGGTGGACCGCACAAAATATATTGTCATATGTACTCAGTTAGCACATTCAATACGATCAAATTGATGTTAAACAAAACATAGAAGCCGATACCACAGGATTATGGAAGCCCGAATTACTCAGCTTTGATATGTTTGTTAGTTGATAACTGATACTGTGTATGCTCATCATAATCGAAATCAGAACTAGTTTGCTGACAACTAATCCTTTTGGTTGGAGTTAAACAGGTGGAGTTTTCGGGATCGTAATCAGAAGACTGTGACAACGATGGTTGTGAATAGATTTAGCAATATATATATTAAGAACAATATGATAAGTAAATATTTGGCATCATGCAATAATAGTTTAAAACATTTGTGAATCGCCTACCCACAAAAATATTGAAACAAAAGACCCACCGTGGGAGCAAAAATTGGTGGTGAACTTTCTGGCTCAACAGCTATTGTTTTTCCCTTACTTGATTGTTCCTGCATGAAAAATATTAACACAGGAGAAACACCATTTATTGTTGTTGACCTTATATTGTGATAAACTTATTTAGTTATTACCTTCAACCCAAGGGTGGCTATCAATGATTGAATATGATGGAGTTCTTCACTCACATCCAACACAGATGATTGGCGCAATTGTGAACGGAACTTAAATCTGACAACCCAAGTTTTGCACAGGATTTCATCAACACATGTTGGAAACACTTTTATGTCATCCCCAACCTAGACAGGTGAAGTAAATGGTGTCAATGACAAATCACATAATCATTATTTAATCTATGGTTGTATCGTGTAGAACATACCGCTATCAATTCATCTCAACATTCTTCAGCAGTCTTACCAAACAGCTTGATACATGTTGCATCCTAGAGAAGGAAGTTTCCTTTGTCCCCATTATGCTCCATCCTAACATTTAATTTATACCTTGACATCCATAGAAGTTTCAGGGAAATTTGGTAAAACAGGAAAACGTGTAAGTAAATAATTAGTACAAAAAATGATCATGGCTAACTGTGGAACTGTATCAATCACACTGGTATGGAAAGAACGGCAAGCTGAGCCACCTTTTGATGGATCAAATGTGGTTGTACAGTTAGGACAACTGTCATAACTCCATGGAGCATCAATGATGATTTCGTCAACTGTTCCAACAGTCAAGCAGTAACAATCCTGTAACATGTTAAATAATAGATGAGGAAACAAAGATGTGGTAAAGCCCATATTAACGAAAGCATTGTTCAATTATTAACCTGTCTGAGATTGTTGATTTCACCTATACTGACCACCTGAGCATTCTGCAAAATTTTTTTCCACCACATTACTCTGGCTAGATTGGGACTGAGAACCATCTTTATCATGGATTATCCCACCACAATAAAATGGGACAGACAAACTGAATGGACAACAATATAAAAAATTAGAATCTGACCATTAAAGCGTATAAAAAATGCAAAAATACTAAAAAACATGAATGCTGCAACATGCCAACACTGTAAAAATGTAAATTTAATGACAAACCTTTGACGAAATTGGTGTATCTCTGTAATGTCAGCATTGATGTACAATTTAGATCCAAATTTGATATTTTGCACGCTTAGGGGATACTTGTCTGGAATGATATCCATCAATATCATCAACAACATACATATTTATCACCCAAAGTGAATAAATCTACATAATAAAGACTAACCAACACCAGACACACCTGTAACATCCTTGATTTTACCTAGGGTCAACATAACAACCAATGGTTCCTGAAGCAGAAGGTTTTTGTCAATAGCATCATGTAGCTTAATAGCATAGTCCTCCCAAACAGTTATTAGAATGTTGCACTTACTATGACCAAACAATCACAATCAGTATGTTAGTTGTTGCTAACCCATTCATCATATCGTATATCATCATATAAAATAATAAGGACAAACTGGAATGGTCTGATTTGGTTAGTGTGAGAACATATATATATATATATATATATATATATATATATATATATATATATATATGTTAAATTAGGAGATTTGAATACCTGTTATCCCTGAGCCTGACTATCATCCTGTGAGGGGGATTAACTATCTTAACATCTATCAGATCAACAACCACACCAACAATGTCTTGTCAAAGATGGCCAGCCAAGACAAATGTTAGTCTGAGACAAAGATGCATATCAAATTGTTGGTTAAACAAAAAACTAAATAAACTGACCCACTAAAGTATGGCGGGGTGCCAGGCCAGAGATTATATCAGTAAAAGGAGTAATGAGATAAATATTAGAAGGAATTTTTGGACGATGGATTTCCTTGACAGATGTAGTTTTTAGGAAATAAACCAAATATGGAACTGGGCTGACTCTGTATTCAGATTGGTTGTCAACAATCCTCAGGTTCTGAATCAAATATGAAGAACCATACTGTAACTTGTCCCGCAATTCAGTGAACAGTTCTTGCCAGAGAGTAGCCCCAATTTTTGAACCCTGAAACACTTAAACCATAAAATGAAGTGACAAGACATACAATACAAATGAGTAATAACAACAATAAAAAAGAACACAACAATAACCGTATGGTCCATCAACACCATCTCAATTGTTTGTTTACTATTTTTGCTTTTGAGCTTGCCAAAGATCAGTGATACGGACAACTATTTTCCATGTTCCTTTTCTGGTGTGTAACTCAGATATGAGATTTTTTTTTCTAAGACATGGCTACAACACAGATAATAAAGACCACTGGGAATGACAAAAAGACAGACAAATACAAAGAAAATAGGAAGCACATTGAACAGGAGCAAATAGTGGGAACAATACCAACATTGAAAACCTTTTTGTTTTTGCAAAAAACCGCGACAAACAGGGCCAAATAAGGGGAACAATACCAACATCAAAAACCTTTATGTTCAGAATAAAACAACAAAGAACAGGGAAATAGTATAAGACAAAATAGTATTGACAATGGAAAACATAGTCAGGCGCAAACCCAAAAATAGTGTAGTTGCATCATTGTGTAAGCATAGATGTTTTTTAAAACCAACAAACAAATCGGCAGAGAATCAAAAGGAACCAAATACAAACTTGGTGAATGAAAGGAATGGAAAAAGAAGAGCAAATGCATAGCTCAAAACGTGGTTAGAACAAAACAACAGCAGACATTAGCAAACCTTTTTGGTTTTGCAAACAGTGGCAAACAGGAGCAATCCGGGAAAAAAAGTTGGACGAAAATAGAAACCTGGATATAAGAGAAGAAAATAGCAACACACATCAGTAAAGCCCAACAAAAAGGTAAAAGGTAACAAAAAAGAAGGATGGACAAAAATAAAGGAAATAAAAAAAATCAAATACAAAGGTAATAAAATATTTTTACACATCAATCAAAACGGATAGAAACACAAAAACCAAATACAAACCTGGAAAAAGAAAAACGAAATCACAGTTCCAGAGCTGGATATAGAAGAAGTTAAACAGTACTAAAGAAAATAAGAATGACAATCAGACAAGGGTCACATTTGTTTTCAGTCCAAAGCAATATACAACCAAACCCAATGAAAATCAAAATGAGACAACATTTGTTTTCAGTTCAAAGCAATATACAACCAAACTAAATGAGAATCAAAATGAGACAAAGGTCATGTTTTTTTTTCAGTACAAAGCAAATATACACATAAAAAGCCAACTACAAAGGTAAAGCTTTAAACATGAATGAAAATGAAGAGTCCAAAGCAATACACATAAAAAACAAAGACAAAGGTGAAGGTTTTTAACACATGCATGCAAACGAACATAAAGGCCAAAACGAACTACATACAAACGTGTGAAAAAAAAACAAAATAGAAACAGTAGTAGGCATCAAAACGAACAGAAAGGCATAAACAGTAGCAATGTAAATCAGAATCAGACAAAGCTCACGCATGTTTTCAGTACTTCAGTCCAAGGGAAACCGAAAAAGGTAAACAGACAATGAACACATAACCAGAAAAAAGAAGCAAATGCAACACAAACCAAAAGTTCAGAAAGCAAGCCCAAAGGAGAGAAATAGTGAACGGAGCGAGGACAAGAGAGGTGGAGGTACGGGATGGGAATGGCAAAACAATGACAATATTGGGAAAAGAAGAAATGGGAAAAAAAACCCCGACAGGACAGCTGTAGGTACGGGCAAAAAAATGGAAAGCGGAGAAGGGAAGAAGCAAAAACGGACAGGACGAACATAAACAAAGGGGCAGGACACGTGGACTGAAGTGAGCAATGAGCAAAGAAGCATAAAAGAGGGTTTATTATTGGGCAGGTATCAACACACGGACTGAAGTGAGCAATGAGCAAAGAAATATAAAAGAAGGTTTATAATTGGACAGGTGTCAACATGACAGAGTCCGGTAGTGGGACAGGTGTCAAAAGGACAGAGCTCCAGTAGTCAGGGGCTTACTTGTATAATAGATAGAGATAAGTGTTAATTACAACCTCAAAATACAATTATATATGAGAATAAAGTATATATATATATATATATATATATATATATATATATATATATATATATATATATTAAAGCCTAGATCTAGATCAAATACATATAAAAAAGAATCCTAAACTCGAATGACTCATCTAACACTCAACTCAGGGTGGAAACTAAAAAAAAAAAAAACTATATATGAGAAGTTCTCTTGTTTTTTCTAACTTTTGGTGAGGGTGAGGGAGAAAATTGTATTGGTGAAAAAGTCGCTTTTTAATTTTGAATTGGATTGGTGAGGGGTGTGGGTGGTGTGGCCGTGTGGTGATGTTGGTGGGGAGAGGTAGTGGATTCCATGTGTCCTTGTTGCATCTTGTGAGACATGTGTCTCACGAAGTGAGGTGTTACTAAGAGAGGGCTCAATTATATAGTGTAATTTTACACTTTGTAATTATACCGTGATGAAATTAAATTACATAACAAAAATTAAAATTTATACTAGTTAAAAAATTATAATATTATCGATAAAAAATTTTGAGTACTAAATCATTGGAAAAACTTAGGACTTAATTAATTTAAATTAATGACAAACAAAATAATTAATTACACACTGAAACCTCATTTGAATAAAACATTGCACACAACTAACTGTACAAGAAATTACTCACAACCTATATATTACTAAAGAAATAAATATCTATGTATAATTGAATTAATTGTAATTTTCAGGGTGCTACGTTAACGGTTAGTTTTGGTTTCATTGTTGTTGGATAGATACCGTATATTTATGATGTGTGTATAACTCGTAAATATATGTCAAGTGCATGAATACTGTTATAGGCACAGCCACTGATTTGTAAAGATTTAGTTCATGAGCTGATAGAGAAGGGGGGCTATGTTTATGAATTCTATTTGTATTGTAATTTCTTTCCTAATCTTGGTCACTCCTTGTGCCAAGGTTTAAGGTTTAATATATTCTCTATTTTCTGAAAATAAAAAAAAATTAAAATATAATTTTTGTCATCATAAATATGAAAATATCTAAATATTGGTTATGTAATTTTAGAATTTTTTGTCCTTACAAAATTAAAATGTATTTTTTGCTTGAAATTTATGGTGATTTTTTACATCGATTATACATATAATTGATGTAAAATAACATTACATATATGATTGGATATCCAAACCTCCATTTGGACCAAAAAAATGACACTTTTTAAATTTTACTAATATGAAAAATATATTACAATTTTTACAGAGACAAAGTTCAAATATTTCATGTTTACGAGAAAAAAAAAACACAATCCTAAAAAGAATATTTAGCTGAAATATAATCCTACTAGTATTTTTGAACTAGTAACAGTGGATTTGAAGCTACATCTCTAGAAGGTGATATTTGAAAATCCTTTGTTAATATCTCTTCACTTTCAACTCGATCAAGTGTGAACAACTTTGATAGATATATTGCAACTCTTATCATTAGAAATTGTAGTAGTTTGAGTGCCTTTTTTAGACCATTATGAAGGTGACATGTGTGATGCTTCAATTGCTGCAATTAACTAGTCTCATTGCCTTTGCTACAATTGCTAAATAATTTAGTATTTTCATTGTATTTAATAACAAATCAATAAAATATAATTAATATGATATAAACCAATTTAAAAATAATTCATTGGTGGGTTTTTTTTCATTATTTAAAGACTAGTCTGTAACCCGTGCGTACTCACGGGTCACTTAATTAGTTCAATTACAATAAAATAGGGAATTCTGAGTATAATTTATTTTCACCCATAAATATAAAGAGAAATAATTAAAATACACAGAAAATAAAAAATATACTATGTAAATATAAATGCACGAAGGCCAATAATATGTAATTTGTGCTCATGATTGTAACCCGTGCATATGCACGGGTCATTTGTTAACCAATTTGGTATACATTTTTTTTTATTTGCAACATAGGCATAAAATGAAATATAATGCTGAAGCATAATAAAGTTGAATATTAATAATTAAATAATTATTTAAACATCATAATTAACAAAACATTATCGGTAAAATAATAGGGAAAAAATTAACCACATTTTTCCATGTAAATATATATATATATATATATATATATATATATATATATATATATATAATCTGAACTCCATAACAGAATTCAAAAAATAAATTACATAAAGGATCTACAACAACTTAAAAATAACTATGATTATGTTAGACAAATCAAAAAATAGATGATACCATCAACTCCTCAAATTATAGAAGATACCAAGTTCGAATTGTGTACTCTATTCTATTAGAGAGCTTCAAGAACTCAGTCCGGTCAAAACCATGTTCTGCATATAGTACCCAAAATTTCATAACACAAAATATAATAACATTGAATGGGAAAAAATAATATGAATCATGGTTAACAAATGTATAAGATGAAGCTGATACCTGCTTGCCCATCAGCCCATTGACAACATTCTCTATCCAACTATCCGTCACAGTCTGTAGATGATAAGTTTTTAAAATAAGAAAAGGCAGTTTCGCGACAAAAAATGTACACATTTTAATGAGCTTCAATCAGCACTGTTTTAAAAAAAAACTTCAAATTAGTAAGTGATTAGTTATCGACGTTCCTTTGGATTTCCAAAATCTAACCTGTGAATTCCACATCATCTGCCATTGTGTCAATAGTGACCTCTCCATCAAGCAAAATTTTCCTTCCAGGATCATTTCCTGTGTATGCATGTTAACACTGGCTGCTCAAGGCAACCAATTCGACATATGAAAGACTGCAACACTACATTAATATCAACCAATATGTGAACATGATTTAGCAAAAAAAAAAAGGGAAAATAGAGCAAGGCAAAGAAATTTAGTTTCAAGATCACAAAAATAGAATAGTCTATCACAGACCACCATCGCATGTTCTGGATTCTTCTAGCAACTGCTCTATTACGTGGCAGCCAGAATGGCTGGAAAAAAATAAAATAATTATTACGAAACACTATGCAAGAAGGCATAGAAAAAGTATAAGTACCAGGCAAATAGAAGCAAAAGCAAATGCCATCACAACAACATACCTTCCACCCGGAGAGCGATTGACAATATTGAAAGTTCCAGTGTAGTAGCTTGCACCACTAATACCGGTAGAAACTGTTCTCAAGAAGCAACAAAGATAGATAAATGCCTTGACCTTGGCATATAAAAACTGAAAATATCTAGCAATTTACATAATATGAAAGATGCCCAAATGAAAATATCTAGCAATTTAGATAAATGCCTTGACCTTGCCGTCCCAGTATCTCATTGAGCACATACTTAACAAAAGGGAAAAAAGAACTACAAAGAGATCTAAAGCCCAAATTCAAATCATTGATACAGAATAAGACTACCCTCTAACAACAATATAGATTTAACCCATATTGAATCCCCTGTATTTGGAGCTTCCCCTTGGAAAACCAATGCTCTGTCACGACAAAATATGCATAAACTTCTCCTTCGTCAAGTTACTCATCTGCACATAAAATCCACAAACTACAAATTCAATTCAAATTTGTTAAAAAATAGCAACAAATTAAAAAAACACTTCACAGTTAACAACCTGCTTTATAACTTCTATCCAAATAATTTAATATCACCACTTCGATCCTAAACAATTTAAATAAAAACTATTGTTGCAGAAATGGATCATGTTAGTAGAAAAGGATTTGTCAGTAATATTTAAAATTCAAATAAAATACAACCATATTTTCTTAATTTAAAATGTGAGATATATTATTTTAATTAACATTCATAGTTTTGTATTTTCGAACGTTTACTTCTTAAACAATAAATATTTGTGAATTTTTAAAATGATTACATGATACAATAATTTTATTTTATCTTACAATAATAGGTTAAATTACTAACTAATTTACAAATGATTCAGAGACCTGTTGAATCATCATTGACATTTTAGAAAGGTCGATTTCCTTTTGATATCCGCATCAACGCCACGGAACTTGATCGCAGCTCGATCATAAGCCCTGAAACTAAATAATAATAATAATAATAATAATATTTCTTACGCTTAAACAAAACCAAAAAAAACCTAATCACGAAATTCAAATTACCTTGCCGCAACATGCATTGTGTCAAATCTACCTAAAAGAAAATAAAGAAAAAGAATGCGATATTAAAGAAAACTATAGTTAATATAAAGTGAATCTTCTATTTGCACAATCAAATACATTGTGAGGAATTAACACAAAAATGTGATATCCTCCCCAAGTGAATCATGGATTCTTCACACCGCAAGCACTTGAACAATCAATTTCTACAAACACAACATTATCCATTTGCCAAGTCAACATTTTTTCCATCCTAATTCAGAAAAACAAAATACCCTATACCTGAGGGTACTCCACACAAGGGCCCCAAACAAATTTACATATACATACAATATCATAGGGAGAAAAATATCATAACAAAAAAAGACTTGATAAATCAGTAATTCCTATTACATTAAAATAATTATACATGTCTTCTTTATTTTATTTATATAATCAAATACACAATATCATCAGAATCCAAAAATTGTTATTTCTATTTTTGTTAACTTTATAATAAAAATTAGGTGTGGGACCTGTGCGTTGCATGATTTTTAAAAATTTAAAGTGAGAAAAAAAAAACAAAAAGAAAAAGTGGAAAAAAAAAGAAACGTGTTGTTGTGGGACAATATATATATATATATATATATATATATATATATATATATATATATATATATATATATATATATATATTTTTTTTTTTTTTTTTTTTTTTTTTTTTTTTTCTCTCTCTATATTAAAAAAAAAAACGCGGGGCAGGCCCGGCCCCCCCGCCTTTTGTTATTTAAAAAAAAAAAAAACATAAATATGTCCCTGGGTGCGCGTGAGGGTGTGTGTGTGTGTATGTATATAAAAAAAAAAAAAGATATATACATGTATTCATATGTCTGGGGGGACAGAGAGAGCCTGTTTTTGTCTGTGTCTCTTCTCTCTCCTCTCTTCTGTGTGTGTATGTATATGT
>NC_038243.2:30885062-30887106 GCF_000004515.6 Glycine max | reverse complement strand
CATTTGATCAAACACATAACCTGCAACCAATAAATGTCCTAATGAACATGATCAGAAAATGCATAACTGTGAGCACTAAAAATACCACTGAACAATATCAAAAAACAAAAGGAAAAAGTGGGAAAAAAAGAAACGTGTTGCTGTGAGACAATTTATATATATATATATATATAAGTACATTGAACAATGCTGATTTCAAAAGATGCAAGATTCATATTACTTCATTCTTGTGAGTTCCTCCTCCTTCATTGCACTACCGACGTGATTTGTCTCCTGTGTGAGTTCCTCCTCTAAATACAAATCTATTAAAATGCTAGAATGAAAATATATCCCATGTGAAAAATAAATAATTTTAAAAGTGACACAAATTTAGAATTAAAATAAGAAATATGAAAATATACCCGAAGATATCATCTTGACATTTGATCAAACACATAACCTGCAACCCGATAAATATCCCAATGAACATGATCAGAAAAATGCATAACTTGCAACCAATAAATGTCCTAATGAACATGATAACTCACTCTTTCGGACAGCAAGAGCCGAGCAATTAAAAGTTCTAAACTGTACTAATGCATCACAAATAAATAATTTTAAAACGCCACAAATTTAAAATTAAAATAAGAAATAAGAAAACATACTCAAAAATATCATATTGACATTTGATCAAACACATAACCTGCAACCAATAAATGTCCTAATGAACATGATCAGAAAATGAATAATTGTGAGCACTAAAAATACCATTGAACAATATCAAAAAACAAAAGGAAAAAGTGGGAATAAAAGAAACGTGTTGCTGTGAGACAATATATATATATATATATATATATATATATATATATATATATAAGTACATTGAACAATGCTGATTTCAAAAGATGCAAGATTCATATTACCTCATTCTTGTTGGATCTAGAACATTAATCTGGCACACATCAAGCAATGGAAACTTGAATCACTGACACAAACTCACCAAGAAAAATGGAGAAGATGAGCAAGAAGGAGATGGAAGAAAAACAGAATAATGGAATTGCACGCAATTGCACACGTATTTTGCAGAAACGGAAAAGTGTTTATCTCATAACAAAATGCTTCCCTTATGTGAAATTACACTTATTCCCCTACTTATATCAGTAAAGACAGAATTACCCCTTTCTCTAATAGTCTCCTTTAATTCTGTATCTATTCTTTAAACTCAACATTACAATAACTGTAAAAGAAAACAACAAATCACAGATACAACACCCTCACAACACTTAACAGAGATCTTCACTGCACTTCAATCACTCCCAATCTGCTCCTTAACTCTTTGAACTGATCAATCTTCAATGGTTTAGTGAATATGTCTGCTACTTGCACAGTAGTTGGACAATACTTAACACTTAGCTTGCCTTTTGTCACTTGCTCTCTAAGGAAATGAAATCGTGTTTCAATGTGTTTGCTCCTCCCATGAGCAACTGGGTGTTTAGCTAGATTGATGGCAGATTTGTTGTCCACCATCAGTGTAATAGCACCCTTTTCCTTCATCTTCAGTTCACCAAAAATATTATCAAGCCATTGAGCTTGACATGCTGCCATAGCAGCTGCAATGTATTCTGCCTCACATGAGGAGAGAGCCACCACTTGTTCCTTCTTTGAACTCCACGAGATTGGGGCATCACCATAGAAGAACACATAACCTACTGTGCTCTTCCTATCACTCTTATCTCCACACCAATCAGAATCACTATATCCCAGAACATTACATTTTTTGGCTGCACTGGGAAACATAATACCATAATCGAGAGTACCTTTCACATACCTCATTATTCTCTTGGCAGCACGGAAGTGAGAAAGTTTAGTGAAATTCTGATACCAATGCCAGATGTCGTACCGGATGTCACGACATCACGCTTCAGAACATGCAGATTATATTTGAGAGTATGAACAGATTAAACAAGTAAATAACACAAGAGAATTGTTAACCCAGTTCGGTGCAACGTCACCTACATCTGGGGGCTACCAAGCCAGGGAGGAAATCCACTAAAATAGTGTTAGT
>NC_038243.2:30879994-30881607 GCF_000004515.6 Glycine max | reverse complement strand
TCAGTAAGCTAAGCACTACATTAGGATCTCCATATATCTATATAGCCAACAACATACAATAGTCAGGTCTAGTACAACAAAGATACTCAGTGAGCCCACCATTGTCTATACAAAGTTACATCTACTTCTTCTTCATTAGGATCTTCACCAAGTTCACACCAGTGGCAGTGGGTGTGTCTGCAAAATTGCAGTCAACCATTCTGAACTTCTTCAGTACATCTCTTGCATACCTCCCTTGATGCATGATCACTCCCTCATCAGTTCTCTTGAATTCAATTCCAAGAAAATAAAAAATAAGGTCCAAATCAGTCATTTCGAATTCTCTCATCATCTCTCCTTTAAAGTTGGCAATTTCAGTCTCATTATTTCCTGTCACAAGCAAGTCATCTACATACAGGCACACTACAGTCAAGTTAGTAGTATTGCTGCCCTTCATATAAACACCATGCTCAGTTGTACATTTGAGGAATCCAAGCTTCGTTAGAAAGCCATCAATGCGCCCGTTCCAGGCTCTAGGTGCCTGCTTTAAGCCATACAAAGCCTTGTTCAATCTGTACACCTTCTCTTCACTTCCTTTTATTTCAAACCCAGGTGGTTGACTCACATAAACCTCCTCCTCTAGAGGACCATTCAAGAAGGCTGATTTCACATCCATATGGTGCATATGCCACCCTTTTTGACTTGCTATAGCAGTAATAATTCTCACTGTCTCCATTCTTGTAACAGGTGCAAACACCTCCTTAAAATCAATGCCAGCCTTTTGCAAGAATCCCTTTGCCACTAGCCTGGCCTTATACTTGGAAATCTCTCCTTTCAAATTCTTTTTTACCTTATAAACCCACTTTACTGCAATAGGTTTTTTCTTAGCAGGCAGAGGCACAAGTTGCCATGTATTATTCTTTTCAATAGCTTTCAGCTCTTCTTTCATAGCATCAGTCCACTTTGTGTCATTCATTACTTCCTCCAAGCTCACTGATTCTGATTCAGCAAATAGAGCTAAGTGTACTAGCTCACCTTCCTCCCCTATTGCTGAATCATGTATCAATTCATAATCCTGTAACCTGCTAGAGGGTTGTCTAGCTCTTTGTGATTTCCTTACTCCTCCTTGGTCACTGTCATCAATTACTACAGCAGAAGAATCACTTGGCTCATCAATAGAAGCTTCAATCACAACTTTTGTAGGCTCCTCTACCATCTCTTTATCCCAATTCCAGTCCTTGGATTCATCAACTACCTCATCTCTACTCACAAGCACTTCTTTGGTTATTGGATTAAACAATTTGTAACCACCAGTGGCATGATAAACCAGCAGTATCATTATTTCACTTTTGCTATCTAACTTCTTTCTCAACTGATCAGGCACATGTTTATAACAAATAGAGCCAAAAAATTTAAAATGACTAACCACTGGTTTGCGTCCAGACCATGCTTCTTCAGGTGTGATTTTATTGAGCCTTTTTGTTGGGCTTCGGTTTAGCACATACACTGCAGTGGAGACAGCCTCTTCCCAAAGAAATTTTGGTAGCTTCTTTCCATCCAGCATGCATCTGACCATATTCATCGCTGTTCGATTTCTTCTTTCTGCTGCACTGTTATGTTGGGGAGTGTAGGGA
>NC_038243.2:30877927-30879848 GCF_000004515.6 Glycine max | reverse complement strand
TAGCACTTCACTCTTTCTCTTCAAGATATACACCCACATCTTCCTAGTGAAATCATCTAGGAATGATACAAAGTATCTACTCTCACCAAGAGATTGACACTGCATTGGGTCACACACATCAGAGTATATCACTTCAAGCTTTTCTCTTGCCTTAGTTTCAACAAATTTCTTAAAAGACTCTCTGTGCTGTTTAGACTCAACACAATTTTTACATAATTCTTTTGGTACATTTATCAATGGCAGCCCCCTAACCATGTTGTGAGTATTCAAGTCACGCAAGTCTCTAAAATTCAAGTGACCATATCTGTGATGCCATACCCAATAATCTTCACTCACTTCTGCAACTAGACATTTATGGCAAAGTGCTTCCAGATTGGCTCTAAATGTCCTGTTTCTAGACATAGAAACATCAAATATCAAACTGTTTTTACCACCTAAATCAAACAATTTAAGTTTTTTATCTTCCATAATCACCTTATGGCCTTTCTCCACTAATTGTCCTAGACTGAGCAAATTGCTCTCTAGTCAAGGTACATAAAATACACCTGATATGCAGTACTGTGTACCATTCGACATCTTGATCATCACATTTCCAACTCCTTCTGCTAGCATAGCTCTACCATCAGCAAACTTGATTCTATTTTTCTTGCTTGCATCAAAGTTGACAAGCCATTCTTTATGACCAGTCATATGTGTAGAACATCCTGTGTCAAGGTACCATTCATCAATGGTGCACATTTCATCTGCAGTAGTCACCATGAGCATCACTAGCTCATTTTCCTCATCATCACCTTTGGCAAGATTTGCCTTATCACCTTGGGAATCCTTCTTCGCATAACACTCATCTGCAAAGTGTCCCCACCTATCACAATTATAACATTGGATGTTCTGTTTATCAAACCTTTTCATACCACCTCTTCCTCTACCATTGCTACCACCTCGATAGTAGCCTCTGCCCCTGCCTCTCTGCGACTGATCAGGTTTATTTTCAACATCATTCTGGCCTCTTCCACTACTAGAAACATGGTCACCTCTTCCTCTATTGTTCGTACCACGACCTCTTCCTCTAAAACCACTTCTTCCTCTGTTACTGTCGCCAGAATTCTTGTTACTAGATTGAGCCAATAAGGCTTGTTCAACAATTTTCTTCTTATTTCTCTCTAGCAATCTAAGTTCTCTAGCTTCTAGTGAACTTTGCAATTCTTCTAAACTCATTTCACTTACTTCCTTGGATTCCTCAATTGCACATACTATATAATCATATTTTTCCAGCAAAGATCGAGTAATTTTCTCACAAATTTTTCCATCAGTTAAAGTCTCACCTTGTGTAGCCATCTGATTGGTGACTACCTTTACTCGTGCAAAGAAGTCAACAATCTTCTCATTCTCTTCCATCGTCATTGAGTCAAACTGTCACTGCAACACTTAAAGTTTCACCTTCTTGATTCGATCTCCACCAGCATAACATTTCTCAAGTTTATCCGAGGCCTACTTCGCTGAGGTCGCCTTCGAGATTAGATTGAAATTCGCATCATCTACACTCTGATGCAGAAAGAATATTGCCTTCGCATCCTTCTTCTTGCTATCCTTGTATGCATTCCTCACCGCCTCAGTAGCGGGTTCTGCTGGTTCCGCCACTACGCCATTCTTCACTACCTCCATCACGTCTTGAAATTCAAACAACGCCTTCATTTGAATATGCCACCGCTCCCAATTTTTTCCATCAAGAACCAGCAATTGCGCAGGGACATTTCCTCCATTTGTGCTCAACTTCATTTTCACTCAATTCGTGTTCAATTCACTGAATCGATGAAGAACACTCACTCACACTCGTGTTTCCCAAATTGCAAATTGAAACCTCACTGATTTCACTCGTGTTTCCCGATCCCAGGCTCGATTAGGCTCTGATACCAAAATGTTG
>NC_038243.2:30875910-30877701 GCF_000004515.6 Glycine max | reverse complement strand
AAAGACAGAATTACCCCTTTCTCTAATAATTCTTGTGAGTTCCTCCTCCTTCATTGCACTACCGACGTGATTTGTCTCCTGTGTGAGTTCCTCCTCTAAATACAAATCTATTAAAATGCTAGAATGAAAATATATCCCATGTGAAAAATAAATAATTTTAAAAGTGACACAAATTTAGAATTAAAATAAGAAATATGAAAATATACCCAAAAATATCATCTTGACATTTGATCAAACACATAACCTACAACCAATAAATATCCCAATGAACATGATCAGAAAATGCATAACTTGCAACCAATAAATGTCCTAATAAACATGATAACTCACTCTTTCAAACAGCAAGAGCCGAGCAATTAAAAGTTCTAAACTGTACTAATGCATCACAAATAAATAATTTTAAAAGTGCCACAAATTTAAAATTAAAATAAGAAATAAGAAAACATACCCAAAAATATCATATTGACATTTGATCAAACACATAACCTGCAACCAATAAATGTCCTAATGAACATGATCAGAAAATGCATAATTGTGAGCACTAAAAATACCACTGAACAATATCAAAAAACAAAAGGAAAAAGTGGGAAAAAAAGAAATGTGTTGCTGTGAGACAATTTATATATATATAAGTACATTGAACAATGCTGATTTCAAAAGATGCAAGATTCATATTACCTCATTCTTCCGAGTTCCTCCTCCTTCATTGCACTACCGACGTGATTTGTCTCCCGTGTGAGTTCCTCCGATAAATACAAATCTATTAAAATGCTGGATTGAAAATATATCCCATGTGAAAAATAAATAATTTTAAAAGTGACACAAATTTAGAATTAAAATAAGAAATATGAAAATATACCCAAAAATATCATATTGACATTTGATCAAACACATAACCTGCAACCAATAAATGTTCTAATGAGCATGATCAGAAAATGCATAACTGTGAGCACTAAAAATACCACTGAACAATATCAAAAAACAAAAGGAAAAAGTGGGAAAAAAAGAAACGTGTTGCTGTGAGACAATTTATATATACATATATAAGTACATTGAACAATGCTGATTTTAAAAGATGCATGATTCATATTACCTCATTCTTGTGAGTTCCTCCTCCTTCATTGCACTACCGACGTGATTTGTCTCCCGTGTGAGTTCCTCCTCTAAATACAAATCTATTAAAATGCTGGAATGAAAATATATCCCATGTGAAAAATAAATAATTTTAAAAGTGACACAAATTTAGAATTAAAATAAGAAATATGAAAATATATCCAAAAATATCATCTTCACATTTGATCAAACACATAACCTACAACCAATAAATATCCCAATGAACATGATCAGAAAATGCATAACTTGCCACCAATAAATGTCCTAATGAACATGATAACTCACTCTTTCAAAAAGCAAGAGCCGAGCAATTAAAAGTTCTAAACTGTACTAATGCATCACAAATAAATAATTTTAAAAGTGCCACAAATTTAAAATTAAAATAAGAAATAAGAAAACATACCCAAAAATATCATATTGACATTTGATCAAACACATAACCTGCAACCAATAAATCCTAATGAACATGATCAGAAAAAGCATAACTTGCAACCAATAAATGTCCTAATGAACATGATAACTCACTCTTTCAAAAAGCAAGAGCCGAGCAATTAAAAGTTCTAAAACTGTACTAATGCATCACAAATAAATAATTTTAAAAGTGCCACAAATTTAAAATTAAAATAAGAAATAAGAAAACATACCCAAAAATATCATATTGACATTTTGATCAAACAC